>NC_056732.1:1902420712-1902605712 GCF_019279795.1 Protopterus annectens | reverse complement strand
ATGTCGGGACTCCATCTTGGCTGCTTACAGGCAATATATGCTTGAGTGACACTGACATGTCTGCCCAGCTGTGTTATGAATGCCAAAGCTAGGAATCCACACCCTGTACGCACCACATACCATGGATACCTCAACTACACTACCACAGTCAACAGAAAATGCTTGGGTGCAGGTCTCCAAGACAGACACTGACCATGTTATGTAACACATGCTGCATGCATGTTAACTGGAGCACCTCATTGGCCCTCTGCAAGAGGCAACCAGATGCTTGAATGTTGCGTGTAACTCTCACCCCGAGGATCACCCCTGTGGTATCTGTCGACAGATGGCCTACTGGCACATGGCAGGTGGCATGATACCACTGTACACACATCTCCTACACTTCCCATCTCTCCATGGAAAATAGCCTGGTACACACGTATGAATACCTGCACTGATGAACCCCAGTACCAACAAATGTGTATGTGTGCATTACTGAGAATAACAGTGTCTGTGTGTTTATAGACCTACAGTTGATAATACCCTAAGGCCCTTCACACCCACCACACCACCCATTGCCATAGTTAGATGTGGCTGCTGCTGTACTGGACATTACATGTACCTTGTTACACTCTTCACCCTATGGGCTACCTGGGGCTTAAAGTACCAGCACAACACTGTTGTACAAATTGGTTGATAGGCATGGGATACTCTCTGGGTTCTGGCAAGGGTGTGTATATGTGCAAGTGTGTATATCTGTAGGATACAGCATTCTGACGCCACATTCTCCTAATACAATATGCCTTGCCACACAGTATTAGGGATAGTGATATTGCTGACCATAGGAGAGTCATGACAATGCATCACCCTACTATCCCTGTGGCATGTGCATTAGATGCATATCCTTGTAGTAGCACTCTTGGGATACACAAGGGGTTGTATTGCAGTCCTGGCCAATGCGTGATGGTGGGAATGTGACAGCATTATCTTGGGTTTCAGTGCATACAATAGCCACTGAGGAGTGTGGGTGCTGGGTATACTTTCTTTACACCATGGTACCCCCAGTACATGTCCCATGTTCCACTGTATGAGGACCACTGTCACCATCAGCCATACAGGTAACTGACAGCACTATCCAGCCCAGTTATGCATGTGTGCAACCTATCTGTAACAGAATGGATACACTGACAAGGTAGTTAGCACTGATAAGCCCAGGTTTCTCAGATGTGTGTAAGACTGTTATGTGTTGGTCAATGTGTATATGATGGTATGTCACACTATGTATTGTCCATAAACAACCAGTACATCCCCATTACCATACTGTACAGGGCCTGGGGATGTTCTTCATGTAAGATGTAACGTGGAACACACCTCATCCTAAAAGCTGTGTGGTGTGTGCAATTAAGGCCACACACATCAGTAGCACTACATAGTCCCAGTGTTGCCAAGTAAGAGTGTATGTATTTCAAGGGATCTACTTCCGTTTGCAGAACATACATGTCCCAGGAGGTTATCTGTCAGAGAACTGCATGACAAATACTAACATTTCACAGGTATCATCCTGTGGAAATACATTCCATCACAACTAGTAGTAGATGTGTAAATGCCCTCTTCCCCACTGTATAGGTGTACAGAAATACTGGGGTTGGTATATATAGCTGTTTGTGGCTCTTGTGGACACAGCCACCATCATTGCAGTTACTGTTGAGTGTATCCCCCTGCTTAGCTGGCTGTAATACTGTACAGTTCATGTTAAC
The DNA here is from genome assembly GCF_019279795.1 of Protopterus annectens. Classification (NCBI taxonomy): domain Eukaryota; kingdom Metazoa; phylum Chordata; order Ceratodontiformes; family Protopteridae; genus Protopterus; species Protopterus annectens. Next base: position 1,902,603,976 of record NC_056732.1, on the reverse strand, counting down.
AGGTTAAGTAGTTGTCAGTCACACTATCTGTGGTTCTACAGCACCTCACACCCTCCAAAGGGTAGGGCTGTGCCACCCACACCAGCACACCTATGTTTACTGAGTTGAAGACTGCACTACATCGGGGAAGGGGACATATACCCTGCCAGTACCATCGTCAATGACATTAAACTAGCAGACTGCTTATTTCCCAATGTGTTCTTGTGCCTATTCTGTCTTGGTGGAATTACATAGGCTGAAATGGGTTCCTTGCACAAGTACATACATCCATGTGTACAGTATTCTCTGTGTATTGCATCAACAAAGCCTCTGTGTGTGTTATACACAATCATGTTGTGTGTATCACCCAGTGCACTTACCATTGTCCACTGTAGAAGGGCTGCTGACATCAGCCACCATGCACTCATCTGTATACACCCCCAGACCTATCAGCCATGTGGCACATGCAGTAACTGTTATAGAGACCTGTGACATGTGTTCACCTGTACCCAGGATATGGCACCATACTGCTATACCCCTTGTAGGAAACAGCAGACCAACATCCTGCTGACACATGGACACCTACAACACAAATGGAATACATTATGGAGACCACAATCACTCAGTGTTAACAGCTATAATGATTCATGGCTGGACAGCTATACTTTCTGGCATGTAAGCATTAAACTTTACTGCTAACAACATGTTACACAGCTTTACATTGGTACACCGTAGTGCAGTCACCCTGTACATCAGAACCATATTAGCCTGTCCCTGCATCAATGTTATGGATGATAGGGATGTGGCACGGGTATCATCATATGCACAGGTTGTGTTGTTGGTTTGCCAGAGACCTAGGCTGAGCCATACATTTGACATAATGTGTGTGTGTGAGGGGGTTTAATTATTAATTGGGCTGTTGTCATGTAGTGTCTGTTGGTATGGGGTTGCCTAGCTTTGTTGGTGATATGTGTGTGCATGCATGTACACAGTTCTGCCATGTGGCTGCCCTATACAGGGGTTTGCTGGACAGCTGCAGACCATACCTGGCAGGGTATGTAATTCACCATCTCCGGCCATGGACATGAGAACTGTGCCTGCCAGAGGTTCCACAGGCACCATCAGGTACAACCCATGATATGGTACTCTCCCCTGATGATGACATATGTCTGCTGGATTCAGGTCCCTCTTGGGACTGGCCAGAGCCATGTGCACATTGCCTGCTGTATTGTGGTGTAGACAGTACCCTCTCTGCAGTGCTGGGGCTGGTACTGCCACTACGGGAGCGGCTCTGACTTCCAGCATGTCCAGGTCGACCTCCAGCTGTTGGTGTTGCTGGCCTACATCCATGTGGCTGCCATACTACTCCCACCATATGCTCCAGCACAGACATTCCACAGTCGAGGATTCCTACCATCTCACCCAAACATCTTTCCATGACCTCTGCAAAATAATGGTGGGCACCTGCAAGATCACAGATGTTGTCAATAACAGCTGAATGAGTAGCCCTCTGCAGCCTCAGACCCTGTCTGGTATACCATTCCATACATGCCTGAGCCTCCACGATGGCCTGAAACATGCATCTGGTGGCACCAGATGTGACACCTCTGCCAGGGGCATGATGACCAGCAGCCCTCCTACGAGCACCCCTGTACATCTGTCTGTGTGGTATCCCACTGGACATCCGGCTATGGCTGCTGTGCCCAGACATACATGCCATAGATATCACACTGCCCTGTCCCATGCCACCAACCGCCAACTGTCCCTCAGCTATGGCCACTGGTGGTGGGGTATGTATAGGCAATGTGACTGTGTGTGGGGATGAGGTGGATAACAGTGGGATGTCAAATGACGATGCAGCTTCAGCCCCTGACAACCCCGCCTGTGCCTCAACACACCAATCATCATTATCAGTGTCTGTATGGACACCTACATCAGACTGCCTGCAGAAGGGACCCTGACCCACCTCACCACCTGTGAGGGGAAAACACGAAATGCACATTAAGACCTGTACATCATTGCTTAACAGTATACACACACACACACACACACACACACACACACACACACACACACACACACACACACACACACACACACACACTTACAGGTGAGGTTGCACAAACATATTACACACAGACCTCTCATTACCCATATGTCAACATGCATGACATATGGGACTCAACAGCATGCAGTGCAGCTAAAGTCAATCCCTGTTACCAACATTATTACATCTCTGTAATGCATGGGTTGTGTTAGTAAGTGATTCCCCTTCCCCTGGAACACACTGCACCCATGTACACAGTATTGCTGTGCACCTGTTCAGCACCCTGGCATGTACTGTGCACCATACCTCACAGGTGTACACACCATTGCTGAATGTGTATATGTGTGTCAGTTATGTTTGCTCTGCTGCTCACAGCCCCTATGTGTTTGTCCGACACATACCTGGGATGATATGTGGACAGATGTCATTTGTGAATGCCTGATGTCTGATTTACAGCTCTCATCATCAGCGGTGCATGTATGGCCAATAAAATACAGTTACACTGACAACCTTCAAACCTTACTGTGGCTATGGTGAGTGTACACACCTTTATTGACATGGCACCATCTTCCCTGATATGCCACGGGGCCACATTACTGCATATGTTGACATTACACAAACCTGATATGTGACATATGACCTGTGCAATCAAATGCAGTATCAAACAAATGTGTTAGTTGTGCAGGTGCTGACTGAGATGCATACAATTTGTGGGTGCATATGTGTGCATATCCTTATCATGATGGCTTGTTGCACCAACCGTTACGTGTACTACAGCAGTCACTATTCCTGGAAGGGGTATACTAACATGGGCCATCTGAATTTGCCAGTATTTGGTCACTCTGCCCTACAAATGTCCCCCAACTCTGCATGATTGCAAGGTCAACTCATGTGCACAGCTCTTGGAGGTCACACAGTGCCATCACTATTGCTGTGGAGTCAGGGTTGTGTCTGCCACAATTCATGACCTTGACTGTGTGCAGATACAGCCATTCTTAGTGAGCTTTGGATCTCTGCTTCAGTTCACTGTTGTGTTTCAGGATGACACCCCCTCCCCATTCTCAGCCTTTTTGTAGATGCTTGACAACTATGGCCTACACATGTGTGTCATTTTGCAGTGTCCCAAATTCTGAACACCATGTGTACTGGCCTAGTCCCTGCTATTGAACGGCAAACATACAGGTGTACACTGGCACCAGCAAGGTACAGATGGGGATGGTGGGGTGAGGTGTTGGTTGCGCAGCACATGTATCTTAACTGATACTGCCTATAGGTTTCCAATGTGGTCTTGGTACACCAGTACACATTGCAACACATGCCTTTGGGGGACTTTTGATGTTATGCATACACTACCTGTGGAGAGCCCTTGCTGATGTTTCCTGTGGAACAACTTTTCCATCTGATTACCCTAACCCATGGGCCACACTTATGCAGAGTCCAGACAATTGCTGACACAGGTACTGCACAGCCAGTACTTGCTAGACATTCCTGCAACTCCCTCAGTGTTGCGGCATGTTACTAGGCAGCCAACATGACCAGTTTGCAACATGTGTTGTCATCTGTCTTGGATGGCCATCTGTTTATTTTCTACACTAATCCTGTCCCATACATCCTCGCCACTTACATGACTGTCTGCACTGTTTGCCATGGTATATGCAATGGTGAGGTAAGGCTACATGTCCAACTCCTGCATGCTACCTGTTGGGTATGGGATCCATTCCATGGCTTGTAAGATGTGTGCAAGCCACGGTTGCCTCTGTTGCATGTAAGTTGGCACATTTGATGGCCAAATGTCTTGGACAGCAGACCATTTCTTGGTGTGACATTTTGGACCTGTACTTGCTGGAAGGCCCATACTCATGCAGAGTGCATGCTGTCAGCACCTCAAAAGCTGCTTCCACAATATGTTATTTGGAGTGTATGCACACATAGGCTTCCAGTGTTTGTTAAGGTATGTATTCCCCATATTTGCTGTCCTAACATAGGATTCCATATTACACATTCATTGCTCATGTTAGGACCATATTATAGGTTGCAAGGGTTGTGGAATGCAGTATTGTGATATGTCGTTGTGTAGATCTGTAGCAGTTGCCATTTTAATAGTGGTATATACACTGTTGTAGCACTGTATAAGGGTGATGTTTCAGACATGTCCCTACTGTAGGCCATTTGTCCCACCATTATGTACATCTCTGTGCACACATCTTGCAATGACAGGTTGTTAGTTATATTGCAGGACACTTACAAACCCTTCAGATACACCACCATGGTGACCCATTTGATGCAGTGTAGTTAACAGCAACAAAAAGTGAACATGTACAGCATGCATTATGGGTAAGTGTGTTAAATGTGTGCATGGAATATACCATGGCCATAACATGGCCAGTGTATTAGCAAACCTGAACAATCACCATACTCACCAGTTACAGACTGCTGCCCCAGAGGTATACCAGAGGGACCTACATAGGTGTGATGTCAGTAGCCACATCTGTGGCATTGGTACAGGGTGGGAGCAGCATTACAGTACATCAACAGTACAAACCCAAAATACTACAGATTACGCACATCTGTTTATTACTACAACGCCACAACAGACTATATATATTCCATCTCACATATGCATGATTAAACTCAACAGATGCAGATGGATACGCAACAGTGGTCTACTGATGTGCCCTGTGGCCTTACCTGCACGCTCCTCATCCATTTTGTGGATAGCACCCACCTCCACAATGCTCACTGTCGGATCTTCTGTTTGCGGGTGTGCAGGTGCCCTGAGGCTGGCAAGGAGCTCTTCAGCATGTGTTGGGGGGCTGGATGGCATGACCCCCCCCCCCGTGGCTAGCTGGTCCCTCCTAACTGCAGCAGCTGTTCAGCAGGACATCATTACAAGAACAACTCCTGATGGCACATATAAATCTTTCTACATCATCTATCCCATTATTATAGACAAGTACTACATTCAATTACATGCATATGCTTCACAGGTCCCCTTCGAATGGTCGACATTTCACAATGTTGACATTCATATGGCCGAGACCATATGATCGACATTTGAAATGTCGACCATGGGGAAATGGCATCTCCCTGTAGTGTGGAATGGAAAGATTTCCACTTCCACACTGTAGTGCAATCTCGGAGTTGGTATATTTAAGTTCCGGGGGTGTCTGAGCCCCCCACGGGGGGGTGCAGGTGGGTGAAGCTCCCCTGCTAGCAGCATTAAGGTAAGGTTTTTTTTTTGTTTTTTATGTTCTGCTTGTATGGTCAACATTTCAAATGTCAATGATATGGTCTTGGCGATATGAATTTCGACATTGTGAAATGTCGACCATATCAAGTAGACCCATGTTTCACATACCTGTTGCAGGATTGTCGCCTCTTCTGAATACAGTTTTATGTGTCCCCTTAGTTATGTAGGGTTGTTTTGTAGGTATAGTTGGTGTAGATACATTTTTTTCCTGTTTGTTTTTTTCCTTTCCCTCTCTCTCTCCTTTCTCTCCGCTATAGGGATTGAGCTGCTTTGAACAGACTGCAGCATGGATTTTGTAGGTGATGCACATGATCAGGTGATGGCCTCTGCACCAATCAGTGTTCACCACTTGCATGCAGCCAGCTGTGTAGTACTTCTAATTACCACTGCCATGGCAACACACTACTATAAATTACTAAATCATGTGGGCGTTGTCCCTTTACCTTTCCTGTATGGAAGACATCTTTCCTGTGTTTGGGTAGTAGTGTTACAGACAGCAGGTAGCAATACCTCTTACAACAGGACTTGCAGACACAGGTCAACTACATATTTGTATAATTTTCCAGACCTACAGACATTGTGAGTAGTAGTGTTGTTATATGCATTGTATACCACTAGTTTTACAGGGTTTGTATATACATACTAGTTTAGCACAGAATGCAGTCTGTCTGCATAGCTCTCAACTATGGGCCTATCCACATGATGGCCAGAGGATTGCCTGTTATGTTTTGTCTGTTCACCACACAGGTCTTGTCTCACATATATCAGTGGCATTCTGTCTGTTGAGTGCTATCAGTACATGGCTACATACATTTGTGTTTCTGACTTCATATTCCTGAATAATGGTATGTTGCAACTAATCCTGTAAAATGAGCAACATTCACAGTGTATAACAACAATATTGCAAATATGGCCCTCTGTTCCAGCCTCTGTTCTCCACCTATATACCAGGCTTTGTCCATATGTCATGCAGTAAGAGGTTGTTAAATAGTGGCCTATCATTATGTCGTGCTGGCATTCCTGCCATCATTCCAGTGAGGTTGTGGACCCCCACACATATTGTGGGGTAGAGTCCATATATATGTGGGCTACAGCTGGACAAAACATGTGTGTCCTTGTACAGTCCAGAGGTCAGTGTATGTAACACTGTTATATGCCCTTGTAAGTCATTTTATGAGGGAGGGGTATGCACCATTTATAACCTAGGCTGTTACAACATGTGAGGGATATCAGTAGTAAGACACCTTAAGGTATATGGCTGTACATTTTCATACATTTCACCTTGGGAACATTGGTGGGCTAGTGCTCACTGTCTTACAGACAGTTCTGTTTGTCAGTGTGATAGTGATGTTTTCAGTCAAGCATTGTTATGTAACAGATACATCTTCATTGTGACAACTTAATTCTTTTGCCCCCTAGGGGCTGAGTACAGAGTGTAATTGGAGGCTGCTGAACTACATCTGCATTAATTAGTGTTGATTGAGTCTTATCTTCCGGGCCAGTGTTTCTTTACTGCTGTACTACATGAAGGTCTTGGCCTGGAAAGCAACATATGTTATGCTTTCAGATTACTGTATACGATGTTTTGCTTGAGAGTTGCATTATGCATTTAGTATGTTCTTCAAACACCTAACTGCTACATGAAATGGCATATACAACTGAAACAGTACACAAATAAACATTTCTTATGTATACAAACCTGTGTGTGATGTCATATCCTTTGACTTCTCTGTGGGTATATGTTTCATTCAATAATTGTCTTTTGTATTAGAGAATCAAACACTGTCCATTTTAAAAGGTGGCAACTGTAGGAATACTGTCTGTTCAATATGGTAGTAATATATGTATATGTGTGTGTATGTGTACCTACATATATATCTATATACATGTATATATCTATATACATGTGTGTATATATATATATATATATATATATATATATATATATATATATATATATATATATGTATGTGTATATGTATCACTGGAATGTTTGTTGCTTCCACATTGTGCATTCCCTATGGTAGACAAACTGTTCTGCATGATTTCTTATTGATACCATCCTGACATCGTACAGGTGAGATGGATTACTGTTAACTTCTTGTGGCTATGTTGTCTAGGGTCCTGGGTATGAGACTTGCAAGTGTTCATATTGTGTTGCAAGGCAGATCTGTTCAGCTGTGGAGGAGGGGATGATATCAATAATTACAAGAGGTACTTAAATTGGGCTCCCTCATCCCCATTAATGGTGCCTATGGTCATATATGTATTTGTTGTGTTCTTTTATATATATATATATATATATATATATATATATATATATATATATAGATATATAGATATATATGTGTGTGTGTGCGTGTGTGTGTGTATATTATGGGTTTACATATATATATATATATATATATATATATATATATATATATATATATATATATATATATATAAATAAATATATAAATATACACACACACACACACACACATATATATATAGTTATATATATATAAATATATATATATATATATATATATATATATATATGTATATATATATATATATATATATATATATATATATATATATATATATATATATATATATATATATATATATATATATATATATACACACACATATACATACATTTACATATATAAATACATTTCCTCTACTGTTGAATGACTGTGCTGGATATGTTTGAGAAAACATCCAATTTATTTATATCTGACATGGCTTAGTAGTAAATCATTTTGGCTATACTGTGCAGGGTCCTGGGTTTAAAACTTGCAAGTGCTGATTATTTTGTTGCTGGGCAGAACAAGGGCTGTTGGATACAGAGTGACTAAGGCACTTTTAAGCAGTTGTGAGTTTGCGTGGGTTTGCGCGGAAGTAAGCAATGCTAACTTCCAGTTAAATATTCTTACTGTCAGTTAGCCTCTAAACTGCTTATTCTGTGTAAGCATTGCTTATCCCTGTGCAAACGGGATTAAGCCCACTTACTACTGCTTAAAAAGTGCTTAGTCCTGCTTACCCCCATGCTAATTTCTTTAAAAGAACAGAAAAAGGGGTGATAGGAAAGTATTGAAAAAGGGGCACAAAGAGGCAAAGACAATAGGGAAAATAGCTAGGGATGTGCAAGACAGGTATAGGAAAGGTCCATAGATGCCCATTTCTTCTACATCAACAGCTGTGTATATACACTGAATTTAGAGGTAGATTTGGACACTCAACCCCCTGAGAGAGGGTTGAGGACAACGATAATATGTTGTGAAGCCAATTACACCAGATTACATGTGTCCAGTGGACACGTGCAAAATGGACAGCTATGTATGGGGCAAGATTTTTTTTTGGGAACAGATTGCCCTTTTTTATTTTTTTGAGGTGAGAGTAGGATGTTGGAGAAGGATAGTAGGTATATTTGGGGAGGTAGGTTGGGTAAGATGACAGACAAGACAGCATACAAGGGTGGTATATGACACATGTGGGGGGTAAACACCTTAAATGGGGAGGGGTGTTTGGAAGTCAGAAGCCCATGAACCCCCAAACGGAAATAGTGGGGCTGAGTTCCCCACCCATGGGCAGTCACCACTGCACCTTCATGGCCCCAAAGGTGGCTGTGCTGGGGGCTGAGTAGGAGGGGCAGGCTGACCCTCTAAATGCCTCACACAGCCGTCAAGCTGGAGTAGCAGATCTCCAAACTCCCTGTGGAGCTCTCTATGCACAAGTCCCCAGATCTGATGACAGGTGACACTTTCCTGTCCACGTCTGCTCCTGGGGGGGGGAGCCCCATCCCCTGAGGCGGTTCCACCTGAACGTGGTGCAGGACCAGCAGATGAGGTCCCAGTGTGGTTCCCAGACGTGCTGGTGCCTGGTGCCATGGCCAGATGATGTGGGAGAAGTGGGTCCACTGGGACCGGCCTTCCCAAACGTGCTATTGTGTTGCAATTCACCATCGACACATTCCAGGATTAGGTATAACAGCATGCATATATATTCCCATTAACCCAAAACACCAGATATGGAACAGTTGCATAGCAAACAGAACAATGCATATATGGAACCTCAGTGGCCATTACAACAGCATGCAGATTACATTGATGGCAGCATACCACCAATGTGGGAGTATTTCAACATGACACATGCATAGAAACTCATTTCAATATTTATCGAACAATAGGACATATGCCCCAACAGTAGATTTAATTGTACACATACCCATTGAGTTGTGTATTTAGATTACTGTTGCAGATACGGTGGGGGGGGGTGTCAATTAACAACTTGTATATCCCTGTAGTTCTCACAACTTTCTTAGTCACTGCTGTAATCTGTACCTTACATGTATTATTACACTACTCTATGGCCTTAGTTTGGACAGTGGTATGTTTGTAGACAAGTATATACGTGAACTGTGTTTTACCTACAGTATACACCTCTTACCTGGTATACCTGTGGAGTTATTGTTTGTTGACACTACCTGATTGTTTCTATGCATATTCCCAGATTCCAGGTTGATGTTATGCACATACCTCTCAATCTCTTACTGCACACACTCTGGTCAAGGCTTGACAACATGCAGGTTGAATTGGGACATATTTTGACAATTGCCCTCATAAATGTTTGGTGAGTTGCTACAATGACAGATTTGTTTTCATATACATTTTCTGACTGTTTACAAGTCTGAAAATCAGTTATATGTCAAGCTGCCTAAATTTCAGAGATCATCACACTGATGTGCCAGGGGGACAGGGTAATAGACAGTGGATATGGGCCAATTATCTGGACATTCTGAACAAATCTGTACAATTGAGGGGAATGATTATGCATACAGCTAATTACCACTCCCAGAATTCGAACCATGGCTGTGTCTGCTAAAAATAAAATACTGTACTTCACAGTTGAGTGTGTTATTTAGATATTGTTGTGCATTTCTTCACTATAAGTCTCCCGTGGCTTTACAATCTGACCTTGAAATTACAACAGTCTTATACAGGGATTCCTAAACATTTTTATTATGTAGCACTATGTGGATGACAGTGATGACTAATACATTATTATTCAGAGAAACTGCAACACTAACAATGCCATACAATACCAGAATAAACAGTACCAGACCAGGACTTCAATCTTTATTTCCAGGCACAGTTTTCTTATCTGACATACCTATGGAGGGAATGTTTAACACTACCTGAATGTTGCCATACATATTACTAGATTCCATGTTATTATTATGCACATACGTTTCACTCTGCTACTGCACACACTCTGGTCACAGCTTCACAACATGGGGGTAGAGATGTGACATAATTTGTATATTCCTCTCATAAAATTTTGGTGAGTTGCTAGAGTGATAGGTTTGTTCTTATAGATATTTTTCTGACTGTTATGATTTCTGACAATCTGTTGTTTGCTGCCTGAACCTTTGGGATCATCCCACTGATCTGCCAGGGGGACAGGGTGACAGGCAGAAAATTTAAGCCAATTATCTGAACTTTCTGACAAAATCTGTACAGTTGAGGGGTATGATTATGCATACAGATTACTACCACTCCCAGGATTCAAACCATGGCTGTGTGTGCTAAAAATCTAACAGTTTATGTCACAGTTGAGTGTGCTATTTGGATTTTGTTGTGTATCTTTTCCCGTTTTCTGTCTAAGTCTCCCCCAGTTGTACAATATGACCTTGTGATTACAACAGTCGTATACAGACATTCCTACATTTTATTTATGTAACACAGTGTGGGTAACAGTGCTTAATACAACAGTACTATTAAGAGAATGTAACACTACATTACCATATGATACCAGAGTAAACACAAGCAGTCCAGGAGTTAGACCTTTATTGCCAGTCTGCTACCCTTTTATTTACATACAACCTATACGAGACTCTTCCTGCCATATTGTCTGGTTTATTCAGTACATCCCATACACAATACAGGTTTTACACTGGCAATTAACTTTCTACTGCTTTTAGATTTATTTCTTATGACAGTACATGCAAGATTATTACTAACCTGCCTCGCAATGCAGCCTTTGCAGCCTACATGCATGGGCTTCCTGATTCTCAGCCCGCTCCGCTGCAGCTGTCAGAGACATAGAGGAATATTTAGCCATACCTATCCATAACATACATGAGCTAGGCAATTATTAAACAGTTAGTAGAATGAGTACTTACACACTGCTGGGACATCACCCTGCCTAGCTTCTTGGATCCACTGATCCAAGAGCTCCCTCTTCCTCCATTTCAGGTTGGCATAGTGATGCCTGACCTGCTCACCAGTTCGAGGGATGCCAGTGGCACTGGTGAGGTCACGGACGAGATGGTAACAGGCTTCCACTTTATATTGGGAACCCTGGTACTGGCTTAGCAGCACTCTTTCTTCATGGTCTTTTACCAGGAGTCCTGCCATGACCTTAGAATCCTGGATGCCCCAGCACTGTGCTTGGAACCACAATCCTTCCCCATCACCAGCCACTGTGCCTACAGGAGAAAGCCGCAACCACTTATGAGATGTATTCCCGCACTTTGCCGTGATTGAACAGTTTTGAAAATGTTAAGCTATGAGCAAACCTGCTTACCTAAGGCTGACATTGGTTAAAGGAGCGTACCAATGGGCAAATCTATTTAGCTGGGCTACACATTGCTTACACCTGGTAAGCAGAGGTGTGCAATGCTTAGCGTTGCTTATTTTTAAATTTGCACACTATTTCCTGTTTGGCATTGATTTATCATTCATTACATGTTATAAATTTGTTTAGTATTTGTGATTCATGTGTACGTACACTGTATGGGGTACTTGTGTTTATCGGGGGATTTCTCCACTTTATTACAATGACACCTCACATCTGGACTTAATGCAGTACTCCAGTTCACAAATATATGTTATTTAGTAGGTTATACAACAAAACAAATGTTTATAAATTCCTTTCACATGTAAAATGTGATTTTGCTATAGTGAGGATCTGTTTGATTATACCTCAATTTTATGTACAGCTGATATGGTGTAGTGGTAAATCACTGTGGCTATGGTGTGCAGGGTCCTGGGTTTGAGACTTGCAAAGACTGATTACTTTGTTGCCGGGCAGAACAAGGGCTGTTGGATACAGAGTGACTACGGCACTTTTAAGCAGTTGTAAGTGGGTTTGCATGATGGTAAGCAATGCTAACATCTGGTTAAATATTCTTACAGTCAGTTAGCCTCTAAATTGCTTATCCTGTGTAGGCATTGCTTACCCCCATGCAAATAGGATTAAACCTGCTTACTACTGCATACAGGTGCTTACTCCCACTTACCCCCGCACTAATTTAGAAAGAAAAGAAAAATGGGTCATGGGAAAGTGGTAGATTTGGACACTTTATACATTTATACATTTTGTACACTATTTGCTGTATGGCATTGATTTATCACTCATTACATATTATAAGTTTGTTTAGTATCCCTGATTCATGTATATATATACTGTATGGGGCACGTGTGTTTATCTGTGGATTTTACCACATTATTACAATGACACCTCACATCTGCACTTAATGCAGTACTCCATTTTCACAAATATATGTTATTTAGTAGATTATATAGCAAAAAAATGTTCATGAATTACACAGTGAGGATTAAACCAGGAATGGCTGCTCGCAAAGCGAGCGCTCTAACCACTACACTATTACAGTACTGCTGCTATTAAATGATCCTTGCTATTTACCTTCTTGTGCCATTTAAGCTAGAGTATGCATAGCTAATCAATGGGGAGACCCGTGCAGCTACAGTTAAATTTAATCAGTTTGATAAAAAAAAAATTGTAGTGATATTTTCTCTAAGAAGGGCCACCTTTCACTTATTGCTGTGGATTTCTGTGTGCATCTGCACATTTGACAGAAATCCTGGCATGTTTCTGTTGCTATGAGCATAGTTTTTTCTTGGAAAGTGAGGCTTTGACCTTTGCAATGGCTGTGGGTGTATTTTGTCCTGCAACATGTCATGTTTGTACACTGAAACAATTTTTATCTCTTTAATATAACTACTTCATTCTAACATGATGTATGTAATGACTTTCAATGCTAATTTTTTTTTTGTCTGTTTAACTGCTGAGTTGTAGCCTGTCTGTTTTACATTTCTGTCTTATTAGCTGGATTTTTGCTGTTACAATGTGTTATTATCAGGTTTTACTACTATGTATTAAATGTTGGTATTTCTGTTAATATATGTGGAGATTTTTTCCCTGGGCCTCCACTGTAAATGGACCCAGTCCAGTCGGACTATCCCGGTAAACAAATGTAAAATAAATAAAAATAAATAAAGAAACAGAAGCTACAGAAACAGATGGATGATTGCAAAGGGAGATGCTGACCAAAGCAGAGGTGAAAAAAACAATGGAGAAGGGGATACGACAATACCTGAATGTAGAATTATGTAACATTCAGACAAGAGAGGTGGGATACAGTACAATAGCATAATGTTCTGCCTTACACCAGTCCTGACAAGATCAAAGTACCCACATTATAACAGAATGTCATAAAAAATGAAAATATTCAGTTCTGTGGAGATCTGAACTATCAAATCTTTCCACATATATTATATTCTAAGTTCTTTAACAAGACGAGCAACAGCTGAACTCCCAGTGAAGATTTCAAGGAAGCATATTTTCAAACTGATAACAGGAAAAGAAGACAGGTCTCATGGGAACTGAATCTATGCCACTGTTCAATATGATATCCTTCCAAACAATGAATTAGCAAAGTAAGCCACAGAAAGTACAGATGTGGCAGTAACCTTACAGTAACAGTAAAGATTCAAAGAGATCACTGTTGCAGTATTCTAAGCTACATGAGTCATAGTCCCTGTTAAAAACAAAGTTTTAGGGCACTTTCCACCTGTTCTAACTGTCTGGAGCTTCATCAGTGCTCCATTAAAAAGACAGCTGGAGCATAAATTATTTCAGAGTATTTTTTGCCTAGGAAGGGAGGCAAAAGCCTTGAAAGAACAATGCTAAGAAAGAAAGAAGCTCAGCAGTAAAATATTTACAAAAAGGTGTATGCATCCACACCCCGGCAGTGCAAAAAGACAAGAACTCAAATAAAGGAACTGCAGGGAGGGGAGGCCACTTCAGTTCCTGCACTATATTCAACATATAGACAACTGTTGCAGTACCTTATGCTAGAAGGTTAGATTATCATAGCTTTAGAAGACTAAAAGAGGGAGGAGGCTAGTAAACTAAGATTCTAGGAGCCCCTGGAGGATGGTCCTATCAAAGCCTGTTCTGGACCTGGAAAGGAAATCCAGACTGTACTATTTTGTAAAAATATATACACAGGACTAAGTTGCTGACTCAAGAATACATCATAATCTGCCTCCTTGCAGAAAGCCACAGAAGAAGCCAAAGCCCTTATGAAATGGGCCCTAACCCTGCCTGGAAATGGCTTATTATGGTGAGCATAACAAAAAAACAATAGCATGAGACAACAAACTGGAAACAGTCTGCTTTGAAAATGGTTGTCCTTTCCTCTTACCTTCGTAGGAGACAAACAGCTGATCAGCTTTCCTGAAGGCTTGAGTTTTGCTTAGGAAGTGTCTGATCTGCCAATGGACATCCATAGTGTGAAGAATGCAAAGGTCAGATATGATTAGTGTACTAGTCCAGTAGGCAAAATTAAATAAATAAGAATATTTTCTCCCTTACTTTTTGGGACAGGAAAGAAGAAAGGGAGCTGAATAGTCTGGATTAAAGCAAACTCTGATACTGCCTTAGGCATAAAAAGATTAGTTACTAAAAAAACTCTGTCCTTGTGAAAAATGAGGTAGGGTTGACATATCATAAGAGCTTGTAACTCAGATAATCTTCAAGCATACATCATATCAATGAACAAAAGTGTCTTCCATGTTATGGGTTTCATTTTGGCCTGATGAATTGCCTTAAATGGAAAAACAGCAAGCTTTTCAAGCACAAAATTAAGACTGCAATGACTTCCAAGATGGTTGCACACTGAGTAACAGCTTGTTTCTAGCTCTCCCAATGTGAAAACAGAAGCTCAGCAGAGAAGGCCAGTAGACTTGTATTTATGGGTAAATTTCAGTAACTGGCAAGTAAGTCCACTGCCTGAATGCCGGGAATAAAGAAATACAGAAGACCTGGAAAAAAATCAGCTACAAAATGTGAGGAAGAAACACTGACTGGGGAAAGGTCTGCAGCTGTTCAGCAAAAAGCAATGCAACCTTCAGACATGACTTCCAATAACCTACAGGTGGATATAAGAGCTGCATACAGATTTGGTTAAACTAAACAAAACATTGATGGAGTATATCAGCACAAACAACAAAAGGCTGGAAAAATGGAAGAAGTTTTAAATAGAAATTCAAACGAGATGATACATCTGCAAAAATCAAAGATTGAAATGAAGAAAATGCTGTCTGAATATGAGATTGCTCAGGAATACATGTTTCAAAAAATAATAGAATTAGAGGACAGAGCACTTAGAGAAAACCTAAGATTTCCAGCTATACCAGAGAAGCTGGAAGTAACAGACTGCATTAATTTTAATAAGCAACTGGACTGGTATTACAAAGCACGATTTGTTAGCTGAAAGGGCACATTGTGTGTGTGCTCCAAACCTAGCTATAAGAAAGCAATCTAGACCTTTAATAGTAAACATGCAATCCTACCAGCAGAAGGAGCTGATTCTGACAAAACGTTGGCAGAAGGACAAAATACTGAAAGTGGGAGAAAGCAGAGTGTTTGTGGAGAATGATTACTCACTGTACATCAGGCAGAAGAGGAATAAATTCATTCCATTATTCGGGGAATGTCAAGACACAGGTGTGAGATTCAAACTACTGTATCTAGCTGTCTTTAAAGTATTCTTCCCTGGAGGGGCAAAATCATTTTTTGATGAAGTGCACAATAAGGAGGAAATACAAAAAATTGTCCAACAAAACGTGAGCTGTGAAACAGAAGGAGATTCTGCTTCTTGTTCTTCTGGTAAGAAAAACCACAGAGAGAATGTACCTGTGAAATCTTTTCCAGTATTTCAATAGACAATGTTGGCTAGAAGGAAGGGAGCACAAGAGTTGACTAGAAGAAATGAGAGCACATTGGAAATGAAGCAGACACAGCACTTGGATGATGGAGAAGAACAGTAATAAAACCAGTAACTCAATGTGGGATTACAATACAATAATTATATTTGTGAAATATGACAGAACAAGAAAATCTGGAAATATTGGACTTTTTCAAAATTTCTTGGATTTGTGGGGGACTCTAAAATATATGCCATACTTCATGTCATTAATATTTGGAAAAGTGCTTTGGAGATGGGAAGAGATGGGAGAAAGCTAATTGTAAGTAAAGAAAACATTTTCTTTTCTTAATAGTACTGTATTTGTGGTATATGGTTTTCTTTTAATGTTATTTTTAAGTGCAATGGGGACTGTAATCAGATGCTGTTGTTTTTTAATTTTTCTCCCCTCTTTTTTCTTTCTTTTTTCTTGTACAGTTTTGATAGATGTAGGCATTGCAATGTAAAAAAAATGCCTGGCTAAAAAGGCATGACACAGTTAAAAATAATGTCCTTTTTTCATTTTTGCATATGGCACTAACTGTATTATGGACCTTAAACTGATTAGTTTTAAGAAAGCGCAAGTAAATGAAAACGAATATTGAATATAATGAGGCTTTTTTCTAGCAAATGCATGTATACCTAGTAGCATTTCTGGAGCTGGTCTTCATGTTTTCATGGAAACAATCTGATAAAGAGAAATCGGCTGGTTCTCATATCTCCATGGAGACAATCTGATAAAGAGAAACTGGAGACAGTCTGGTGGAAGGAGAGTGGCTGAGGGAAAAGAAAAAAAGTGAAATTGGCTAGGACATAATGTTCTCTGAAAACAATCAGGTGTTTTCCTAGCTGAGAGGGCTTTAAGGGCAAAACAAAACCAATTAGACTTGAAGTAAAGCTTTCTCAGTTTTTTTAATGCAATGGGGATACTAATATAAACAGGAGCTTTTTTTCTCCCTTCTCTGTCTCTCTCTCCTTTTTTTTTTTCTGTTTTAAGAAATGTAGGTACTGCAATGTAATAAGGGGGGAGAGAGAGAAAGAGAGTAGAAGCAAGGGAGAGAGGAAAGGTCTGGTTAAGAGAGTACGAAAAAAGAGAAATCACTATGCTTTTTCCCATGCTTGCATAGGGAAACAAGTGGGTTAAGATCCTAGGTGTTATCCAGTAAAAAGTTTATTAGAAAACATGTAAATGACAAAGAATATTGAATATTATAAGTTTTTTTTCTGGTAAAGAAGGTACCCTTAGCAGTTGTGTGTCTGGTTTGCATGTCACTAGAAGACACTTTGATAAAGAGAAATGGCTTGGAGAAAGTGTTTACTAAACGTATTCAAGTGTTGTCTCAGCTGGGAGAGCGACAAAATTAAATGGCACTTACTAATAACACAGGCTATACCATGCATCTCAGCATCAATAACCTTTCTTTTTGATTAACTCTAGTCTGTCTGTGTGGCTATCAACTTAGAACTTTTGTTCTTATTAGGAAGCAAAATCTTCATTATTTGAAGATCTGCATAGTTTTGTGTGTTACTATTATGTTAATAGGTTTTGAGGGGTTGTTTGTTCTGTTTGAGGGCTTTCATAAAAACAAAAAGTTATGTAAGATGTGGCATAGGCTCAAATGGATATGACAAGAAACTACTGTTTAAAAGACCAACCTGCCTAACAGTATATGCATGTAACATAAAAGTTAGATCTAGACATTTAACAAAAAAGCAGTTATACATAAAAGGTGGTAATAAAAACTATACAAGAAAATGATGCTTTGATAGCCACACAGAAACAGATGTCTGGTGATGGAGCCATGGGCTCAAGCTTAATGCCAAGAAATGTACAGTTAACCCCTTTGGAAAAAAAACATGTACCCATGAATTACCTCATAGGTGGCAGTACACTAAACACTGAAATTGTGATGAGAGACTTAGGGACACAGGTGGACAGTGGTCTCACTTTCCATAACCACATTGCCACAACAGTCAGGAAATCCTTCTATATGGCACACCTCATCACTAAGGGTTTTTTATCCAGAAAAAAGGAGGTCATTGTCCCACTGTACTCATCCCTCATTAGACCCATTATAGAGTATAATGCCCTGTTTGGTATGTACCTCACAAGACATCTGCAACAGCTGGAAAGGCCACAGAAATATTTCACTTAAAGAATCACAGGCCTAAAGCAGATGCCATATGCTGACCATCTAAAAAAACTCCAGCTATACTCTGTGGCATATCGTCTACTCAAAAGCAATCTCTGCTTAACATACAAGGCCGTGTCAAACCCTGAACTGTTGGACATGCTCCACTTAAAGAAATCCCAATCCCTCAGAGCCACATGCTCCAGGGATCTAAACCTTGTCATCACAATGAACAAAACATGCGGGAGGGATAGGTTCCTGACCCAGAGACTCCCCATACTCTGGAACAGACTGCCCATACATGTCAAGCAGAGCGCCTCTTTGGCTGTCTTCAAAAGGAACCTTGATGACTGGGTGGGAGATAGGAAATTCATCCTGGGGATCATGTCAGTTGCCCTTCTAGACAAGGGTCCAGAGAAGTAAATATTGTGGGAAGAAATATCCAGGGAATTGTTATGGCTAGGCTTGTAAAGGCCCTAGGGCCAATAGCCTAGTACCAACCTATGTAATGTCTTTCAATCTGAGTGGTCTTACAGATAAATATAAGAAAGAAAGAGTAGTGAACTATAGTAAAAATGTAGAGTGCAATCGACTATGCTACCGGAGATACACTTGAAAAGAAATGAACATATGAATTTGATAAAGAAAGGTTTTCAGGATGGTTATTCAGTGGAATATCTGGGGCAAAGGAAAACTTTTAGTTATGTACTCACCATAACTTCAGATGTTTGGGATCCATCTCGCCTACATTCTGAACTGATGGGTTCGGAGCCGATCCCTCGGCTCCGACTCGGCACGCTAATGCTATAGAGCGAGGCCTCTTATTGGCTGAGCTATCTTTATCCCAGGATGCACCACCACTAATCCCCCAGATCTTGTTTGTCCGCATACATGCACACATGCACAACTTGATTATATAACATTGTTAGATGTTTCAAGATGAAACAACAGGATTCGGACCTTCTGACATCCTCTGATCTCCAAGGAAGGGGGAAGCAGGGTGGGTTATTAGGAATGTAGGTGAGATGGATCCCAAACATCTGAAGTTATGGTGAGTACATAACTAAAAGATGTTATGTGATCCTATCTCGCCTACATTCTGAACTGATGGGACAGCGTCCCTAGCACCTAAATCCCGGGTGGCTCATTGGAAAACACTCCTGAGCACTGTGGAACCAAATGAAGCTCGTCCTCTAGATGCCACATCTAATTTGTAGTGGGAAATGAAGGTGTGCGGTGAAGACCATGTAGCCGCAGCACAAATGTCACTAATAGCAAGCTTAGAATGAAATGCTATCCAAGTAGACATAGCCCTTGTAGAATGAGCCTTGACAGAGGTGGTAAGCTCTTTGTTAGAATAAAAATAAGCTTGAGTAATACAGTCCCTGATCCATTTGGCAATAGTGACCTTTGTGACGGCGTTGCCCAATTTGTTATCTGCAAAGGATACAAACAACTGATCTGTTCTCCTTGTTTGTTTGGTCCTGTCTAAATAAAAACGTAACTGTCTGTGGACATCTAGTGTGTGGAATATGAACTCCGCTTTGTTAGAGTATTTTGGGGAAAAAACTGGAAGCTCTAACGATTGTTGTAAGCAGAAAGTAGAACAAACTTTAGGGACAAAGGAAGGATTTGGTCTGAGGGATACTCTGTCTTTGTGAAAAACCAAGTGCGGGGTTTTACTGACAAAGCTTGAAGCTCTGAAACTCTTCTGGCAGAAGTAATCGCCACCAGAAAAGCTGTCTTCCATGATAGAAACTTTAGATCACATGTAGCTGCCGGTTCAAAGGGGAAAGATGTCAAGGCGCGTAACACTATATCGAGATCCCATGGAGGTGCAGGATGAGAAATCGGAGGTCTTAATAGAGCAGCACCTTTCAAGAAGGTCTTACACAATCTGTTGCTCATTAAAGGTGGGTCTATGGATTCGTGAAAATTAGAAATTGCTGCCAATTGTACCTTGATGGTAGAAACTGAAGAGCCTTGATTGAAAAGAGAAGTCAGAAATTTTAGTACTTCTGCCACAGGAATAGAAATGGGGTCCAGGCCCCGGAGTTGAGCCCAAATAGCAAATCTTTTCCATTTGCTAGAATACAGTTTCTTTGTAGCAGACTTATGGGCCGAAGACAATATGTGTACAACATCTGGATCCAATGTATGACTCCTGACTATCGTCGGAAGAGGAGGAGCCAAGCCGTCAATTTTAAGGTGTGTAGGGACTGGTAGAATAGTCCCGACTGATGAACCAGTAGGTCTGGGATCTGATTCAGGAACCAAGGACCTTCCAAGGTATGTTTCTGAAGATAGGGGAACCACACTTGACGAGGCCAGTAAGGAGCAATTAAGATCATTTTGCTCCCCAAGAGAGATGCCTTTTGAATCACTCTGGGAAGGAGAGGAACTGGAGGGAAGGCATAAAGCAAGCCGGTGGGCCAAGGATGGACTAATGCGTCCATGGGGCTCTTCCCCGGAGCCGGGGTTAGGGAGAAGAATTCTTTGCACTTCGCATTCAGAGGAGTCGCGAAGAGATCGCAACACGGAACTCCCCATTCGCTGAAAATCTGACTTGCCACTGTCATATTCAGAGACCATTCGTGAGGGGAGAGGATGGTCCTGCTCAATCTGTCGGCTATCACATTGGACTTGCCCGGTATGTGAGTAGCCACTAGGAAGCGTTTGGTCGAGACTGCCCATTCCCAAACTCTCGTGGCTTCTCTGCAAAGAGGATAGGATCTGGTCCCTCCCTGTTTGTTCAGGTACCAAACAACTGACATGTTGTCTGAGTGAACAGCAATTAGGCCCTGAGGGAGATAATCGTGAAGGGCTTGAAGGGACAGAAGTACTGCCCTCATTTCCAAGATGTTGATATGAAGCAAAGTCTCTTCCGGATGCCATTTGCCTTGGACTGACCTGCCCAGGGAATGCCCCCCCCACCCCGTTTGGGAGGCGTCCGTGGTCAAAGTGGCCGCCGGAGGAGGTAGAACAAAGGGTCGTCCCTGATCCAAGTTGGAGGGCACTAGCCACCAGCGAAGGTCCCATCTGCAAGATTCCGTGATCCATACAAGGTGACTGAGGGGAAGTTCCTGAAAGGACCACTGAGCTGAGAGAAGCCAATGGAGAATTTTCATGTGCAACCTTGCCAAGGGGACTAGAAGAACCATGGTGGACATGGATCCCAATAGCTGCAGGACCATTCTGGCTGGGGCTTTGGATCTGGGAAGTAAGGCTCGAACTTGAGCCTGTATGATTTGTATCCTGTCTGTAGGTAGATAGACTCGCATTTGGTTTGAGTCTATCTCTACCCCTATGAATCTTATTCGTTGAGATGGCCGCAACACAGACTTTGGCCAATTGAAGGTGATTCCAAGGGAATTGCCCAGTGATATAGTGGCTTGTAGGCTCCGCAGAAGTAGATGCTTGGAGGTGGCAGTTAGGAGCCAGTCGTCTAGATACGGAAACACCTGGAATCCTAGACTTCTCAGGTGAGCAGTCACGACTGCCAAACACTTGGTGAACACCCTGGGGGCTGTGGTGAGACCAAAGGGAAGCGCACAGAACTGAAAATGACTGCCTCCTAGGCTGAAGCGCAGATGTCTTCTGGACGCTTGATGTACCATGATATGATAATAAGCGTCCTTGAGATCTATGGAGCACATCCAAACACCTTTCTTCAGCAATGGGAGAATGGTTTGTAGGGTGACCATTCGGAACTTGGATTTTCTGACTGAACGGTTTAGGATGCTGAGATCCAAAATGGGCCTCAAGTCCCCGGTCTTTTTTGGCACCAAAAAGAATCTTGAGTAAGTCCCTAATCCAATCTGGTCTGCGGGGACCGGTTGGATGACTCCTTTTTGCAGCAGCTTTGAAACTTCTGAGGCTGCAGTATCCCGTTGACTGGGTGGCGGGTCCGGGATTTTTTTGGACTGATGGGGGGGTGAGAGAATGGGATGGAGTAACCTCCGGCAATAATCCGAAGCACCCATCGGTCCTGAGTGATCCCTTCCCAGGCCTTTAGGTGCTTCGAGAAACGACCCCCGACTGGCTCTGGAGCAGCACAGCCGGGCAATCCCTCAGGGACTATGAAAGGCTGAAGAGCCACGAAAGGACTCGCGGTCTCCAGTGTTGCGAGGGCCTCTGCCGCCTCTGGGACGGCGTCTTCCGGAAGAATTTCCCCCTCCTCTGCCTCTGGAAGGGGAACCCTCCTGCTGAGAAGGGTAAGGCTTCTGAGATCTACGGAACCACATTTTCCCTCCTCTTTTAGCCTTGGGATAAGGCCGAAAGGGAGTGGAAAATCGTGCCCCTACGGCAGTCAGAGTCTTACTCTCCTGTTCACAGCGGGTTAGTGTGTCTTTTACCTTGGGTCCAAACAGGGAGGACCCATCAAAGGGGGCGTCGGCAAAAGAAGACTTAAAGGCCTCCGCGAAATGACACAGACGGAGCCAGGCTTGTCTCCGTAGAGCAATGCCGGTACCTGCCGCTCTACTCGCCCCTTCGGCCGCATAAGAAATGAGCCTCATGGACGAGTTCGAAATGGACGACATTGTAGCCAGCTGAGAGCCAACCGTCTGGGCCAGCTCCTCAGGCAGGTTACCCAAGAGGGTATCGGATAGCTCCTTAATCAGATCCCTCTGAAATCTGGTAAAATGCGTAAGGTAGTTCAAGGACCTCAATGTAAAGGCCGCTGAACTGAGGGTGCGCTTTCCGTACCGATCAATGCTCCTAGACTCCTTATTAGGAGGATGGACGGACGTAGAAGCCTCTACTACATCTTGCTGGGTAGCAGATGCCACCACCAAAGCATCTACAGCCACACCTTTAGTTAGGAACTCTCTATCAGGGGGCGCCGAGAGAAATTTGTTCGGACGAGCAGGCACCGGTTCCACAGAGTCTGGGTGTCCCCACGCCCTTCAACAGATCAAATCCAAGAGCTCGTCGAAGGGCGGAGACACCCAGGAGGCGGAGGGCTGAGCCCCGAAGGCCTTCAGGAACACCGACTCATCAGCAGAGGGAGGTTTGGACTGCCAGCCGCCTCGTTGTTTTAGGGCTTCCAGGATGTCTGCAAAGGAGACATCATCCGAGCACGACTTGGGGGACCCCTCTGCATCATCGAGATCAGTGTCGGATGTCAGAGACTCATCAGGGGAGTCAACGTGCTTCCTCTTGCACGATCTCTTCCTGGGAGGTTCTTCCGAAGAGGCTTCAGAAGGACCTCCGGGAGGGGGAGAAACCCCAGCGGGGGTAACCTGAGGCCCGGGGGCTCCGCTGTCTAAGGACAGGGGGACTGCCAACGACCCAGTCTCCGTATGCAAGGAAGGAGCTGGGGAAACAGTGGAGGTAGCCAAGGAAGATTTGGCTAAAGCACTCCTCATAGCCCTGAAGGCGGGACCACCAGAATCCTGGGAGGGTCCCACCTCCGTGGCCACGACAGTGGACGGCATTCCCGCCGCCGACACACCAAGAGGGAGACTTGGAACCGAAAGCATCAATCCCGAAGCCTCCCCCCCATGGCCGAAGGAAGAAGTCCGTGTACTGAACTCCGACCCAAGAGCCGGAGTTGGAGCAAGGGTCGGGCCCGACCCTAACACCTCCACAGGTTCCACCAGCACCGGCTCCAACGGTGCTGAAGCTGTTGGAGGAGGAACCACAGTAGGGGAGTGGACCATCGGCTTCGAAGCCAAATGGGCTGGAGCCGAAACTAGCTTTTGGAACACCGGAGACTGGAAGAGTCGAAGGAGCACCCTGTCGATGTCCGAATCAGACATCTTGGATGACCTAGAGGATACCGATCGGGCCCAAACCGATTTCTCCATCGGCTCCGAAGGGCTCGGGGACCGGCTCCGAATGGACTCAACAACTATCGGCTCCGAGGAAGGTTTCAAAAAAATTTCCCTCGGTGCCGATAAGGACTTCGGCTCCGAAGGGGAAGAGTCTGAGCCGGTAACCCTTATTGGCTCCAAGATCAGTGGAGCCGAAGAGGGTGACCCGCCTCTCGATGCCCCAGACCTCGGCTCCGAAACCAGAGGGGTCGAGGCTGGAGGCATCGAGGCAGACCGTTCAGACCTCGGCTCCGAAGTCCGTGGAGCCGATGGAGAAGTCTGCTTAGCTTTTTTAGCGGTCGGTTCCGACTGACTGGTCGGAGCCGACGCTTTCTTCTTTTTAGAAGGAGACGGAGAGGAAGATAAAGCCTCCTTGAAGGAAGGCTTGATTAATCCCTTGAGGATTAATTTGTTCTTCCTCTCCTGGAGTACCCTAGAAGAGAACGCGTGGCAGACACTACACGACTCTTGTAGGTGCTTGGCACCTAAGCAATAGACGCACGAGGAGTGGTCATCCGTTATGGACATTTTAAAACCACACCTCGTGCATTTCTTAAACCCGGAGGGTTTGTGTTCTTTAGACATAACTGTTTACCACAGAACCTAAGTGACAAAAACACTAAACTAGACAAGGTAAAGTTAAATCCAACGAGTTTAACAAAAATTTCTTTTTTTTTTTTTTAAACACTAAACAATTTAACAGACTGAAAAAGAGAGAGAGAGAGTCAAGACCCTCTAACTTAAACGGGTACTTGACCCAAGAAAGAGACCCAAGCAGCAAAGCAACAGGGGAAGGCCCCTCTAACTAAAACGGGAAACCTTCCCTGACTAAAAAAATCACGAATTTTCACAAGAAATTCACCAATCACACAAATATAACAACAACAGCTGTTAAAACAGCTTTTGGGTTTAAAGAAAGGAAATTTGTGACAGGAAAAAGCCTAAATAAATAGTACTTAGCCCAGCCAAGTTGAGACCACGTCTAAGCTTGTTAGCGGCAAACGAGATCTGGGGGATTAGTGGTGGTGCATCCTGGGATAAAGATAGCTCAGCCAATAAGAGGCCTCGCTCTATAGCATTAGCGTGCCGAGTCGGAGCCGAGGGATCGGCTCCGAACCCACCAGTTCAGAATGTAGGCGAGATAGGATCACATAACATCAGGAGTACTTACATTAATTGCAAGAGAAGCTCCAATAGTGGTAGAAGAGGAAAAAAGACAATAATGGACGATATACAGTACTAAGAGGTGACTGGCAAGGAAGGAGGATTACACTGGCATGCATTGACATTTCACCTAAAACTGGTGTAATGGAGCTTAAGAAACTTCTGGGAGAAATAATCAGCTCTTAGCAAGGCATATTACTTATAGGTGGAGACTGCAATTTGGTTTGCAACAATGAAGATGTGTCCGGGGGGCCTAGAATGGAAAAATATAACAAAGGAGGATAGATTTGTGAAGAATTTTATGAAAATGTTTAGCATGGAAGATATGAATTCAGTTCTAGGACTTTGGAGTGAATTTACATATTATTCTCCAAGATACAAAACCTAGGCCAGTCTAGATAGAATTTATATCTCATAGGAAAATGTGCATTTAAATGAAGGTCTTGAAATGCACCCAATAACTATTTCAGATTATGCACCAATAATAACCAAAATAAAAATGCAGGGTAATGAAATAAAAATGAGATACTGTCCCACCTAACGGCTGAAAAGAGAGGAATTTAAGGAATGGGTTTTGGAATTAATTCAGGAACTACTAGAGAAGACATAAATTTCTTCTGAAAATATAGCTAGGGAATGGGAAAAAATTAGTGGAGTTTAATCCTAGGGTGAAAATAAAGGAAAGGGAGATATGACTAAGAAGAATTTAGAGGGACTGATGAATGTTAAAGTATTGCAAAATAGGGGGAATCTCTTAAAACAAGAAAAGGAGCAACAGGAGAATGCTAAACAGAAAATAAGGGATTACCTCTAAAACATGCACAAGCTTAGAAAGACTGCTGTTAAGCAACTGTTTTTTTTATAATAATTCTAGAGCACAAAAACCTTTAACACAACAACTCAGGCAACAGAAAGTGGAAAGGGGTGTCATCAAGCTTAGGGAACCTACAACAAGGAAGATAGCAAGAGACCCTGTAGAAGTATTAGAAATATTTTGAAAATGTTATGACAGTTTGTATAAAGCAGAGAAATATGGAAATCAAGAAAAGGTACAAATGGAAATTTTTTATGCAAAAATTAAATAATCCAAGGTTGGAGGTAGATGAGGCTCAATTGCTAACTGTTAGGATAAGAAGAGATGAGATAAAAATGGTTATGTATAACCAATCTACAGGAAAGTTCTCAGGAATAGATGGTATTCCTGTGGAAGTTTGGAAGCTAGGAGGGAATAAAACTGATAATGATCTGGCAGGATTTGTTTAACTGAGTGTTAACAGAAGAAGTACCAGCAACCCGGAAGAAGGCAGTGGTAACAGTAATACCTAAAGATGGTAAAGATCCATTGGATCCGGCTTCACACAAGCCCATTTCAATACTAAACCATGATTATAAAGTGTTTATTTCTATAATGAATAAAAAAATATCAAAAGTGATACCAAAATTAATAGATATGGATCAGTGTGGTTTTGTGGAGGGGAAGCAAACACTGACAATATTAACAGAACACTGATAATCCAGAGGAAAGGAGAGTGTAAGAAAATGCCACTGTTATTGGTGGGTCTTGATGCAGAGAAAGTATTTGACAGAGTACACTTGGACTTCATGAGCAGGGCAATGGAAGCATTTGCTTTCCCTGATACAATTATACAGTTGGTTACGAGTATATATGAGGGATCAGAGGCAAAAATTGAAGTGGGTGGCATTCTCTCTGATAACTTCTGCTTGCGTAGAGGAGCCAGGCTTTCCCTTTGTTGTTTGCATTACATTTAGAATCATTAGCAAAGAAAATAATGGACTCAGAAATTCAAGGATATAATTGGTATTGTAGTCTGGAAAAGTTGGCTGTATTTTGCAAACCAAAAAGGGACATTACAGTGTTGTGGAACATTTTAAGACCGTTTCATATCTTCTCAGGATACAAAATTAATGAAGCTAAAGCAAAGGCAATAGCTGTAAATTATGTACCCACACAAAAATTGGTCCAACAATATCCATATTTATGGGGTCATGATAAAATGAAGTATTTAGGAATATTGATTAGAAATGACTCTGTTGTGGCAGCTAAACATATGTGGGAAGAGACTAAACAGAAGATAATACAAAAATTGAGAAACTGGAAGTTTGTTATATGGATATGGATATTACGATACAAGCAGTTAAAATATTTGTAGTCCCTTTAGTCTTATACACAGGCCAAGCATATTATTATCAACCAGATAAGAAGCTGTGGATAGCAATTTAAAAGAGTTGAAGGATTTTATCTGGGAAGGGAAGACAGCAAGGGGGCAATTGGG
This sequence comes from Protopterus annectens, assembly GCF_019279795.1. Classification (NCBI taxonomy): domain Eukaryota; kingdom Metazoa; phylum Chordata; order Ceratodontiformes; family Protopteridae; genus Protopterus; species Protopterus annectens. The sequence continues at coordinate 1,902,576,247 of NC_056732.1, read as the reverse complement.
ATAAGATGATTCTTCCAATAGAACAAGATGGACTAGGATTATCTAATTTGAGGGGGTGTTTTAGAGCAACACATTTAAAGCTCCTATACATAGCACAAGCAGAAAACTATAATTCAAAGTGGAAAGGAATGCTGATGATACAGAGGGGGAAGCTCAAGAAATAAGGAGAGATTAGGATTTTGGATGCAGACTCTTAAGGAGAACAACAAAAATCATGCAGAGTATTACATTCATAAACTAGCAGGGAGTTTTCTAAGAACTATACCAGCACGAGAATAGAGAAAAGAGATTCTGCTGATAGGAACGACTGTGGTTAGGAATACAAATAATAAGCAAGAGGGGGCTGAAATTTATTGGAGAATACTGGTAAAGGTGCAAAGGTATTGGGAGCAAAGAAAGAGAAAATGAAAGTAGTAGAATGGGAAGAGGCCAGGAAGGTGTTTGGACTGCAGGTTAGAGATGGCCTTCCCTATCAAGGATTGATATCAGATTTCAGGCAAATAGAAAGACATAGGGAGTCATAAATTAAATGAAAGACCAGCACTGGTAGAGCTTTTAATAGAATCTAGAACAGAAGCTGCCATTAAAAAGGAATAATTAGTAGAGCATATAAAATATTGCATGATAATTATAATAATCAATCAGAGGAGCTTAGACAGGATTGGGAACAGAGACCGGATAAGCAATTCACAAAGAAACAATTTGGGGATATACGTATATTTCCCAAATATGCAACAAAGTCTAGAATATTTAGGATCTTTGCCATGAAGTGTTTATATAGGTATTTTTATACCCCAAGTAGACTCCAGAGAATTTTTCCTCAGGTACATAGCAAATGTTGGAGGTGTGATAGGGAAGAAAAAAGTAATTGGGAACATATTTTCTGGGAGTGCAAAAGAGAAACAGAAACAACTGCATGCAAAGGTCAAACAAATCCACAGCAATGTATAATCCAAAAAGAAGACTTCAACCACCACAGCAATGAGCAGCAAAAAACAGTATAATAAAAACAAACTAAAGTAGAAACAAAAACAAGAATTTTAATAACAAAAAGGTAAGCACTTTTGTGGAACACCACTTCTTCAGACCTTAATACAAAACAACAGACTACAGCCCTTTGATTGGTGCAGCTCTCTTGATAAGGGCTGTAGTCTGTTGTCTTGTATTAAGATCTGAGGAAGCAGTGCTCCACGAAAGCACTTACATTTTTGATATTAGAATTCTTGTTTTAGTTTGTTTTTATTATGCTTCTTTTTGCTACTCATTGCAATGGTGGTTGAAGTCTTCTTTTTGGATTATATTTTCTGGGAGTGCAGTGAGTTGGCAGACTTTAAGGATTCCCAGTGGGATGCACTGTCGGAGATGCTGGGTGGACATATTGGTGTGACAAGGGAGATGATTCTTCTGAGCTATGATACAGAATCAGAATTGCCTACACAAGCTAAGTCCTTGCTGAGTCTAATTATGGTGGCTGCTAAAAAAGCAATTACTAGAAAATCCAAATCAAAGTCAAGACCATCTTTAACAGAAGTAGTGAATATAGTAACAGAGATAAAATAAATGGAATTTGGATCTTTAGAAAAGGGATGAACTAAACTACATAGGAAAAAATGGGAACTGTGGGGACAATATATGCACAGAAGGAACAAGGTTTAAGAGGCAGGATTTGACTGAGCCATATAATGCTTCACTGACAGTGACTGAACAGATTATAAGTAATGTACAATATTTACAACTACAATTGTTTCAGTGGTGTCTGTGATATATAATGTTTGCAACTAAGGTGGTGTCAGTGTTGTTTGTTTTTCATTTATATAAATGTAAGACTGCTTGTGTCATACGTGCTAATTTAATAAAGATGTTTATTGGGAAAAAATCTATCATTCAGGGATTATTTGAAGAGATTTTAGGTTAGAGTGTATTACATAACTCCTGTCTTGTGTGAGCAATCCAGTCTGTGGGTAAGCATACGGTAAGTGCCCCCAGCTAGACTGAAAAGAAGGGAGAACCACTGTTGCCTGGGTAAAAAGGGAGTTGGCACTACAATTTTGGAGATCCATTGGATATTCAGAACCCTGTATATCATTAAAAAGAGTAGAAAGGCATACAGGAGCATTTCCTTCCATGGAAATTTGAAAGCAACTGCCTTCCATGCCTATCTACAAGGAGCCCTGCAGCAAAACTGCTTTAGTTGTCTGTTCTGAAAGGAGTCAAACAAATCTGTCTGAGGTGGTGCCCAGTGGGATCAATCCTTGGAAGACCCCAGGATGAAGTTTCCATTCACGGGGTGTGTCCTGGTACTGCTGAGTTTGTCTTCAATCAAGTTTTGCTCTAACCGAATGTATGAAGTCTAGAGTATCAAACTGAGCTGAGTTGTGATCTTACAGGCTATCACAATAAGTCTGCAAATAGGGAAAGATCTGGTATGTGTCAAATCACTGTGATGTTATTTGTGTAAATCAGCAGAGGTCCAGAGGTCTACAGGAACACAGATGCTTTAAGGCTTTCAAGATATTGATTACTGCCAACATCTTTTAAACATTTATGTGCTTCTGTCTGTCTGTCCTCAAGGCTCTGCAGAGGTTGCACTTATACCCCTTTAGAAACTGCTGCTCACGTCAAGTCTAATTAATCTGTAGTGACAGACTATGGGGGGGGGGGTCAAAAGGAAGAATAGGATACCTGGACTGGCAGAGATCTGATCTAACCAAAATAGAATCTTCCTCTTTACAAATCCCAAAATTGGGATATGAAAGGACAAGAGGTACAAATTCTAGTTCACACTGATCTAAGGTATCATTGTAGTTTCCTCATTTGAAGTCTGGCTGAATGGAGGGGGTCCAAGTGGAGAGATGATAAGTCAGCAAGTAAAGGACAGAAGTATCGCTGAAATTGAATTCATCCTCAAGTCTTGGTAAGTACCTTTAGAAGGTGGACCCTGTTTTTCACAAACTCTCACCAAGACGACACTGATATATAAACTGCATTTATATAGCATATATCATGGACAGAAGTAGGTCAAAAATTAAAAAAGACAGCTGGGTGCACAAGACCCAGGAAAAAAACTGCCCCATCCTGGTAGGCGCACTGGTGCCAGGACTGGAAAAATTACAGTGTAGACTCCTCAAAATACGGAAACATTCCTACAATGGTGCCAGGCCCAGGGGGAGAATAGCCCCTCTGTTGTAGAAGTAAATAGCAGTCCACAAAAATCACAAAAACTGATAGGCCAAAGAACAACCATAAAGACAACAGAGTGGACTATTGAGGATAAGAAATAAATTATGTATTGTTACTATTATGCAAAAAGCCCAGAATTTCCAGACATAAGATATACAACAGGATTGAGACAGAAATTAGAGGAAAGAAAAATACTTCCACAAGAAAAACTGTTAGAAGCTTTGAATAAATACTTGTGTTCATTAATACAACAAACTTGTGAAAGATAGTATATAGGCCAAGAAACTTTGATCTGTTTGGAAAAAGAAGCATCTGAGAAAGTGCAGAAATATAAACAACAAAAAACAGAGATTTTTGAAAAGTATAAAAAAGAAATATGGACATGGGAAAGAAAGAGATATCTGATATGGCAGTAGAACAAACGGGCAATAAAAGAAAGCCATTTAGAACAAAGGATCATTTGTTGTTAAATAAAGTCATAGTGGAGAACTGTAAAAAGGGGAAGAATTTAAGTATGGCATGGATTGATTATAAAAAAGCATTTGATGGTATTCCACATTCATGGATAAAACAGTGCTTAAAAATGTATAAAATGCACCCTACACTGATCGGCTATATTACAGTGACCATGAAACAGTGGCAGTCCACTTTACAATTAAGCGATGGTAAAGGACAAATTATTATTCCACAGATAAAAATTCAGCAGGGAATATTCCAGGGTGACTATTTGTCACTGCTGATGTTATGTCTAGCCCTTAATGCATTAAGCTGTCTACTTAACAACTTAGGCCATGGCTATAATTTGGCAACTAGAAAACAACAAAGTGTAAAGACTTCTTACCTTCTCTTTGTCGATGATTTAAAATTATATAACTCATCAGATGAGGAACTGAAAGCACAACAGCAAGTTGTCAAAACTTTTTCAGGTGATATAAGAATGTCGTTTGGCCTTGATAAATGTGCAAAAGCAACCTTTAAAGCAGGAAAACCGCAGCACCAAGAAAGCATCAGTTTGGGACAAGAATGTGATATAAAAGAACTTGAGCAAGAGGGAGTATATAAATATTTGGGAATTGATGATGGATCAGCAATAAAACACAAACAAATGCGAATAAAACTTAGTAAGGAATACTTTAGAAGACTTAAATTCATCTTAAAAACAGTGTTGACATCTATGAACAAAATTCAAGCTATAAACCAATTTGCTCTTCCTGTCCTAACATACTGTTCTGGAGTGACTGACTGAACCCAAAATGTGTTGGATAGATTAGTCAGGAAAACAAGGAGGATGCTTCATGCTCACCAAATGATTTATAAAAATCAGTGCATAGCAAGATTATATATTCCCCATTCTGAAGGAGGTATGGTCTGCCTTAAAACTGATTACATGTATAGATCTGCAAACGTGGGACTGCACACATATCTACTGACATCACATGACCCAAATGTAGTGACAGTTCTGAAACATGATGAGAATAAATCTAAGACGACATCCCTGCTTAGTCTAGCAGAAGCATATCAGCGTCAAGCAGGAATGGAAATCAAACCAGAAGTAGATAAAAATCAGGCAGCAACTGAATGTGCCAAAAAACAAAAGAAAGAATATAAGTAGAAGGACCAGATGAGAAGGCAAGAAATGCGGAAAATGCATAAATATAGTTGCAAGTATAGAAGACTTCTTGAAAAACTTCATGTTGATCAGGATTGAATGCAGGAATGGTTAAGGAGAGGCGAATTCAAGCCAAAAGATGAAAGGTTAATATTGGCAGCCCAAGACAGCAGGCTTCATACAAGTTGGTTTACAAAGTCCATTGAATATGTAGGAGAAACAGACAAATGTAGGTTTTGCAAAACAGAACTGGAAACAGTTGCATACCCCATTGCTGGTTGTGACATACTAATGGCAGAAGAGCTGTACACTGAAAGGTATACTACTGTGCCAAGACTATTGCACTGGGGATTGTGCAAACATTATGGTATTAAAGTGGCTGAAAAACACTGGAAACATGAGCCACAAAGCATCATAGAAAATGATGAAGTCTACATCAAGGCTAATTACTCAATCAATAAGACACCCCTAACAGTTGATCTTGTAATCACAGATCTGGGAATATGTGTAGACAGTAATCTGGCCTCTGACTAACATGTAGCCAAGAAGTAATAAATTATTTTATGTTGACCAACTAATAAGTAAGGGCATGGCATTCAGTTCAAGGAAGTCACAGTGCCACTTTATTTGGCCCTTATCTAACCCATCAATGAGTATAATGCACCTTCGGCATGTAACTGACCAGACATATGTAACAACTGGAACTCCCATAAATGTTTCTTACCAGGAGAATCCAGGGTACAAACACATTGTCCTATATGGATCACCTTAAAGCCCTATCACTATACTCAAAGCCAGCACTGAGGGACCTTTTGCACATCCACAAAATGAACAGAATCAGAACCACTAGATCCAATGATTTAAATCTTGCTTGGGACATAAACAGGACATGTTGATGAATCAGATAAGTCTTTCAGAGGATCCCCATGCTCGGGAACAAGCTCTCCATCCATGTGAAATACAATCCACCCCTTACTCTATTTTAATAGCCTTCACTAATGAATGGAGAATTTGAAATTTATCCCGGGTCTGGCCCCCATGTCTCTGACAGACAGAGGCAGACCAGAAAGTAATTATGCCCAAACTAAAATACCTCCCCCAAACATAACCTTTAGAAACTTCCTAACTAACATGCCCCATCCTAATAGATGCCCATGACACATAGGGACACAACTGGGTTGGGCTGCACAGCTAGGCTTATTAAAAGCCCTGGTGGTCGTTAGCCAAGTATATATACCTATGAACCTATACAAGCCAAAGTCCTAGTAGAATGTGCCTTGATACTGCCTGGAATAGATTTTCCATCATGGGAATAACAAAAAAAAATAGCCATGTATAACAGTCTAGAAATAGTCTGCCCTTTCTTCATTCCATCATAAAAAATAAACAGTTGATCTGCTTTTCTAAGGGACGTAGCTCTGGCAAGATAGCACCTGAGCTGCATATGTACATCCAGTGTATGTAGAATCATTTCTCCCTGGTTCAGAGGACCTGGATAGAATGCTGTGAGACTGATGGCTTATTCAAAATAAACTCTGCAAAAATGATGGGTTGGTTCTTAATGTGACTCTATCTCTATAGAAGACAAGACAGGGTCCACCCACCATAACAATTTGCAACTCATACTCATCTTGCACATGTCAGAGCAATCAGGACTACAGTCTTCCATGCACTGAACCTTAAGTCTGCCTGATCATCTGGTTCAAAGGGAGATGCAGTTAACATTTCCGGCACAAATTAAGATCACAAGAAGGAGCCATCTGCTTTCTTGGAGGCCTTAGATGCAAAACTTCTTTCAGAAATTATTTTATCAAAAACAGAGATGAAGAGGAAGGATCCATGGGCAAACATGCTGAAACAGCTGAAGATGAACCTTGACAGAGTAATAAGAAAGTTCAGAGGAAACTAATGGTATATAATCCCTGATGGTGCCCTGATTATTGGCCAGACACCAACAAAAAATATTTTACACTTGCCAATATAAGATTTCCTTGTAGAGTTTTTTTTTTTTTGCTTTCTTTAATATCTTCTGTACATCCTCATGAAAGAAGTGCCTAAAAGGTATCAAAATTGAATCATCCAGGCATTTACTTGAAGTTGTCTGAGAAAGGGCTGTATCAAACTCCACTTGTTTTACGTGAGCAGGTCCAATCAGTGAGGAAGCTTGTGGTAATTGCTATTGGCCAGTTCCATAACAATGTAGAAATTAAAGTTATGTTCTCACTGTAACTCTGCATCTGTGTTGTCCATTTTCCTTCTTCCTCAACGTATGTGTACCGGATCTGACTCAGCCACATACACTAGACTTCAGATCCAACTCTCGAGCTCTTCCCTCTAACCATAATTCTTCAGTCAGCCAATGATACCCCAGATTTAGCTTGCTGCCTTTTAGATCCAAAGCAGGAAGAAGGAAGAACAGCAAAGATGGGGCTCAAACCTGGAACAAAAGGTTTCACAATATCCACAAGGTCACTCTAGAAGGTGAAAGAAAGGGTAAGGAGGGTGGGATGTTGAGGAAGAATGCAAAAAAAAGAAACAGAGGCATATTTATGGTGAGTACATAACTTTAATATCTGATGTTTTCCTTTTCATTCTTCCACAATCTATGGGACAGAGTCCCCAGCTTTGTGAATCTTGGGTGGCCCTTATGGAAGGATATTCCGGACAACTGCCGAACCAAAAGCATATTTTCTTCTAGAGATCAAATCTAGTTTGTAATAAGCAATAAAAGTATGAGCATTAGACCAAATAGGTGCTGCACAAATATCATCAATTGAAGTTCTAGACCAGAAGGTGAAAGAAGTTACCATGGATCTAGTAGAATGTGCTTTAGGAGGCTTTGATAGGGAGAGACCTTATTGAGTACATACAAAAGAAGTCAAATCCGTAATCCATTTGGCCAGGATAACTTTAGCAACTGGTGTTCCCAGTCTGATTCAGTGAGAAAACAGTTGTTTTGATTTCCTGAAATCATTTGTTCTATATAGATACAAATGTAGTTGTCTCTGTACATCTAAAAGATGCAGCACATACTCACCCTTATTTGAAAAATTAGGGAAAAAGACAGGCAAATGAATTGTTTGATATTTGATTCAGACATTACTTTTTGTAAGATGGATGGATGGATGGATGGATGGATTAGTTCACAAAGTAACTGTCTTTGTGAAAAACAATGTAAGGACATTTGGAATATAGAGCCTGGAATTCAGATATTTGCCTCACAGATGTAACAGCTACTAGGAATGCTGTTTTCCAAGACAAAATTTTTAAATCAGATTTGGCTGATGGTTCAAAAAGCTGTTGGGTCAACCCCTCAAGTACCACTGTTAAATTCCAAGCAGGTGACATATCTTTCACTAGAGGTCTAAGTAAGAAGTACCTTTTAGGAAGGCCTTGCATAATTTTAAAGATGCTAAGCAGGAAGCTTCTTCTCTCGAGTGGAAGTTAGATATGTCTGCTAATTGTGCTTTGATTGTAGAAATCTAGTGCCTTCCTGAAAAACAGATGCTAAAAATTCCAAAACCGAAGGTATAGGAGCGGTGAAAGGGTCGATTTCCTTTTGAAGAGCCCAAATTGAAAATCTTTTCTATTTACCCCTGTAGATCTTCTTTGTAGAAGCTTACTGGGAACTCAGAAATATTTCTTGGACTGGGGAGGAAAGCCTTGGCTGTCTAGCTATCAATGGAAATGGAGAATCCATGCAGTCAGTTTGAGGCCAAGAGTGTTGGGATGTTTCATCTCGGAGGGATGGGAGAGAAGGTGTGGACTTGGGTCAGTATCCATGAAGGATAGTGAAGATGAGACCAAAGAAAGGGAACCACACTTGGTGAGGCCAAAAGGGGGCAATAAGGATAACTGAGCTCTTCAAACGACGTGCTTTCTGTAAGAATTATGGAATCAGAGATAATGGGAGATAAGCATAAAGAAGACTAAAGGGCCACAAATGGACTACAGCAGCTTTTGGTGACTCGCCCTGTGGGAGGAATTAAGGCAAAGAACCTGCTGCACTTCTTGTTGTAGGGAGATGCAAAGAGATCGCAGCAAGGTTGGCCCCAATGATGGAAAATCTCTGCCACTGACTGAATGACACACCACTCATGAGGCATCAAAATGGACCTGTTGAATTTGTCTGCTGGTATGCTGGATTTCCCCAGTATGTGCATTTCCATAAGAAAGCAGTTGGAGGATATCTCCCACTGCCACACTCTCACTGCCTCTCGACAAAGTGGGTATGATTGGGTTCTCCCCTGTTTGTTGATGTACCAGACCACAATCATGTTGCCAGTTTGTATCACAACAGTCCCTAGAGGGAGAACATCTTGAACAACCTGCAACACAAGTAGAACCACTCTCATCTCTAGAACATTGATTTGTGAATTGGTTTCATGGAGGGGCCATGTGCCTTGGACTGTCCATCCCATGAAATGTCTCCTCACCCCGACTAGGAGCCATCAGTGGTTACAATGGCCACTGGGGGAGATAGAATAAAGGAATGGCCTAGGTAAACTTTGTCTAATTGAATCTACCTACAAAGATGATCCCTGCATACTCATAGAGAATAGACCACTGAACAGCTAGAGTCCATTGGAAAGCACTTATATAGAAATGGGTCAGAGGAACTAAGGTTATGGCCTCTGACCTCAAACCTAGATCATGAAGGACAAGTCTGGCTGGAGGAGAAGGATGAACAAGAATTTGCTGTGTGTGAATTTTTATTGTGTCTACAAGAAGTGCAGGAAGGGAAGTTATCTTATTTACTGTGCTCAACTCAGTCCCCATGGACTCTAGGCTCTATACAGGTCATATATAACATTTGGAGGTGTTGATTGAAATGCCTAGTCTTTGACAAAGTGGAAGCAAACAGCCCCTGGACTGTTCTAAGAGATACCTGGTTGGAGCAGTGAAGAGCCAGTCATCTACATATGGAGACACTTGTAACTCCAGCAGTCTCAAGTGAGCTGCACCTGCTGCCACCACTGCCATACACTTGGAAAACACAATGAAGGCTGTGGAGAGACCAAAAGGCAGGGCTCTGAACTGATAGTGACTGGGTCCCAGCTGAAAACACAGAAATCTTTGGGATCTGTTCATCCTGACGTGACAGTATGTGTCCTGAGGATTGAATGAGCACATCCAATCATCCTTGCGTAAAAAAGGCAGAAGGGATTGAAATGTTACCTTTTGGAAATTTGACCTCTTCACATATTGGTTCATGCTGATTAGATCCAAAATTGGTCTCAGATCCCCTGTCTTTTCAGGCACTAAAAAGAACCTTGAGTAATTCCCAAATCTCTGGTCTGGTGGGACTTCCTGGATGACTCTTGCCTAGCAGCTTTTGAATCCCCTGAGTTGCAGCTTATTTCTGACTGTGTGGGTAATCAAGACACTTTCTTCTTTTGTTAGGCAGAATCTGGAAAAATGGTATGAAATAACCTCTGAATATTATTTTAGCACCCAAGAATCCTTTGTTATGGAAGCCCAGGTGTCTGGCTGCAAAGACAAGCACCCCCTGACTGCCTCCAGAAGTGGACAGTCAGGCAAACCTTCAGGAGCACTAAAAGGGTCTAGCCAACAAAGAAATCCCAGAAACTTTGTAAAACACAATTGGAAACAGTTGCACACCTTGTTGCTGGTTGTGACACTAATGGCAGAATGACTGTATACTGATAGGCATAATAATGTGGCAAGACTGCTGCACTGGGGATTGTGCAAACATTATGGCATTGAAGTGGCTGGAAAACACTGGAAACATGAGCCACAAAGCATCATAGAAAATGATGAAGTCTACATTACATGGGATCATCCATTACCAGCAGTTCAAATGACAGATGCTAGAAAACCAGATATTGTGGTCCATGAAAAGAAGACAAAAGCAGCATTGATCATTGAAATTGCCATATCTAGTGACTACAGTGTATTGCGTACAGACAGACACAAAGTCATAAAATATCAGGATTTACAGGCAGAAACGGGAGCAATGTAGAAGAAAGATACCCATATAGTTCCAATAGTAGTAGAAGCTTATGTAAAAGAATCTACAATCATATTTAGCTATGTTACCAATACATGTAACTATGTACTAACTGCAGAAGGAATCATTACTGGGCACATTGCGGGTGCTGTGAAGAACACTTTTGGCTGACATCAAAGATTGAAACAATACTAATTTCATAAACTTTAATCGTACTTTGACTTAGGAATGGTGTCCATTCCTGTCATGGTATTAGAAACCCAAAAGATTTGGAGAAATTAAAAAAGACAAAAGACACAGTAGAAATCCTATTGGCAGAGAAATTCAGCTCTGAATTTACCCTTCAACTGTCCCCTCAGGAAATACCATCAGATATAACTCCCCCTACTATCACTAGGGAACAGATCCTGAATGCTGTCTCTAAGGCCAAGAACACTGCATCAATGAGCCTAGACTATCACCAACTGGGCACAGCTGGGCACAGCCTACAATATTCTCAAATATCCTGAAAAAAACCCCTCATTATTCAACCTACTTACTATCTATACTACAAACCGATACCTAAGATCCAGTGAAAAATCTCTCCTCTCCATCACCAAGGCTAACAATAATGCAGGGAAAGCGCTCTACTCCCACACCGTTGCCAGAAATTGGAACTCTCTTCCCCTATCTGTGTCAACTGCCCCCTCCACATCCATATTCAAAAACTCCCTCAAATCGCACCTTCTTAGTACATGGTTATGCCCTTGTATCACATAACCCTACCCATACTACTATTAACTCCCCAAATTCCTCTCTGATCACATGCTGGAGCTCTGATCCCCTGTAGGCTTGGTCATCTGAAAGGGTATTTTTAACTGTAGAATCTTACTTGATATATTTTCTTTTCTTACCAAAGTATGACTGACATTGTCTTTTTACCCATGTTCTATATCTTTTACCTGGAGTGTTTTTATTAATTCTTGTTATATTACCATGCTCAGCATACATGATGTAACCTGTTTTGTGTATTATGCTGGATGTACTGTATTTGTATAACTTGATGTTGGAGCTTTTCTCCCCGGGCCTCCGCTGAAAATGGACCTGGTCCAGTCGGAATTTCCCGGTTAACAAATGTAAAATAAATAAAAATAAAATAGACAATACCTCAGGATACCTTCTAAATGGCATGAAACATGACCTACCAGGCCCTCTGGAATTGCTATTTAACTGTATCCTCCAAACAGGATTCATGCCTCACAAATGGAGAACAGCAACATTCATCCCTCTGCACAAAGATGGCCATCTACAGATCCATAAGTTTCATTAGTCTTACATGAAAAGCCATGGAAATAAGTGTCATATAAATCATCAGTAATGGCAAAGGAAAACTCCAAACACTGGATTCAACCCAATTTGGTTTCATCAAGGGCAAGTCATGTCTACTCAGTCTGGTGAATTTCTTTGAGAAGGTCACCAAAGCAACAGACAGTTCACACTGGCTGCCTTGACCTGGTCAAGGCATTTGACACAATAACCCACTCGAGCATTGTTGACAAACTCAAGACGTTCGATATAAACCTTAATGTCACCCAGAAGACAGTCAGATGGCTCACACAGAGGAGCCAGGAAGTTAGAATTGGGGTGTCTACCTCTATGAAGAGACCAGTCACAAGTGGAGTCCCTCAGGAATCATTCATGGGATCTCTCCTTTTTGGCATTTACTTCTCTGAAATCAAGGCCACTGTCAAGGGCCTCTGACTGACTAAATTTGCAGATGACGGCAAATTAGGAGCAGTCATAGAATCCCCACCGACACTAATGTTCTCCAGGAAGGACTGCCAAAGACAAACAACTTGTGTCAGAGTCATGGACTAAAGCTAAATGTCAAGAAATGTATAACTGTGTCCTTTGGGAAATCATCCACCCCTGGTAAATATCATACTGACAAAATATACCTATGACTCAACCCAGTAGTCAAGGATGTGGGGACACACATAGACTGTGACCTAGCCTGTAAACATCATCTGTCTACAGTGGTGAGGAATTCTATGTTGCGCAACTTATTTATTTTTATTTAACATTTGTTAAGTGGGAAAGTCCAACTTGGAACAAACCAATTTTCAGCAGAGGCCCAGGGAGAAATGATCCAGATGCATGCCTTTGTAATGTGGGAGGAAACCACAGCACCCGGAGGAAACCCACATGAATGCAGAGAGGACATGCAGACTCCACACAGAAGGCACCCCAGCTGATAATCTAATCAAAGAACCTCTTGCTGCGAGGCAACAACACTACTGCTGCACCACTGCACCTTATAAACAAAGGTATGGCATCTACATCCAAGGAGGACATTGTTCCACTTTATTCAGCATTCATAACACTTGTCATTGAGTACAATGCCCCATTTGGTATGTACCTAACCAGACACATCCAATAATTGGAACTTTCATAGAGGTTCCTCACTAAAAGAATACAAGGCATAAGTAACATGTCCTAAGCAGACTACCTCAAAGCTCTGTCTTTGTCTTCTGTCTCCTACAGGCTGTTGAGGGGAGAACTATGCCTGGCACACAAGTCATTTTAAGATGCCACCCTGATGGACCTCCTGCATATCTGCAAAACAAACAGCACCAGAATTACCCATTCTAAAGACTTAAACCTTGCCTGTGATACAAATAGGACCTGGTGGAGAGACAGGTATGTATCCCAGAAACTACCGCTTCTCTGGAACAGGTCCCCCATCCATGTGAAGCAGAGTTTCTTCTTAACCCATTTCAAGTGTAACTTGGACAACTGGATCAGGAACAGGAAATTCATCCCTGGTTAAGCAACTATGTGTATAATGGACACAGGCAGCCTGTAAATGTTTCATCTCCCAATACCCTGCATTTAAATGTTTCATCTTCCAAGCCCTGGCTTTCACTTATCAAGGGTTACAATTATCAAGGATACCAGAACTTGTCAGAGATCTGGGATGCATTGCTAGGCTTAAAAAGGCAGAACCCAGAAACGACAACTAGTCCAACTTTATTCAGTAGAACAACGACAATTAGCGCTTTCATCTGTGATAGACAGACTTCATTAGAAGTTCATCTATCACATACGAAACTGCTAATCATGGTTGTTCTACTGAATAAAGTTGGACTAATTGCTGTTTCTGGGTCCTGGAACTTTTTATTGTGGATTGTACAGCTTGTTGTTGGTGTTTGTGCTTTTCAGCAGTCTGTAGGCTTAAAAAGGTCCTTGTTGTCGTACACCTAGTACACACCTATGAACCAATAAAAGCCACTAATTTTTTTCTCATGTGTAACCTGGTCAGAAAAATGATGAGAATCATAGAAGCCATGAACCCTAGTATCCTGAGATACCCTCTTGCAGGAATCTAAGACTAACTGGGGTAGTCCAGGAAAGTTTCCAGATTTAAATCCACCATTTACAGATAAGTGTCTAGAAGGCAGCCCTGAAACACAGTCCTGTGTGATGGGGTCAAGGAGGATTAATGCACATTTACCTGGAACCACAGATTCATAGGTTCATAGGTGTGCACTAGGCTAATGGCCCTGGGGCCTTTACCAGCCTAGTCATAGGATTACGCTGGCATAGTGCCAACTGACCTTAGTTCCCAGTGCCTCTGTCAAGTGGAGCCACTGGAGTCATCCCTGGAGTGAATCTTCTGTTTCCCAACCACTCATCAAGATTCCTCTTGAAGAGGGTCAGCAAGGTGCTCTGCTTGACATGTATGGGAAGTCTGTTCCATAGCATGGGCAGTCTCTGGGTTATGAACCTGTCCCTCCAGCAAGTTCTGTTAATTGTGGTAATGAGGTTGAGGTGTCTGGAGCGTGTGGTGTGGGGGGATTGGGATTTCTTTAGATGTAGCATTTCTAACAGAGCTGGGTCAGACATGGCTTTGTAAGTCAAGCAGAGATTGCCTCTAAGTAGGCAATATGATACAGAGAATAGTTGCAGTTTTTTGAGTCTGTCCATACAGGACAAGTGCTTAAGGCTTAGGATCCTCTTTGTGAGGTACGTTTGTGGCCTCTCCAGTTGTTGCAGGTGTCTAGTGAGGTACATGCCAAATGGGGCATTGTACTCGATGATTGGCCTAATGAGGAAAGAGTAGAGGGAGACAATGACCTCTTTCACCTAATGAGTAAAGAGTAGAGGGAGACAATGACCTCTTTCATCCTGGATGCAAAACCCTTAGTAATGAGATGTGCCACATAAAAGGACTTTCTGACACAGTGGCAATGTGGTGATCGAAAGAGAGGTTGCTGTCAACCTGTGTTCCCACCAGATCTCTTATAACACCATCTGTGTTCAGTGGACTACCATCAGTGTGGTAACTCAGGGGAACTGGGTTTTTCCCAAAGGGGCTGACGGCACATTTTCTGGCACTGAGCTTAAGACCATGGTTCTGACACCAGTCGTTGGTCTCAGTGAGGCCATTCTGTAGGATGTCAAACAAGTACCAAGTTGGCTGGCCAATCCAATGCAGTAAAATGTCAAAAAATGATGACCAAATGCAGCAAGCTAAAAGAACTTCATTTATTCCAACAAATAGCATTGCTGGAATAAAGGAAGTTCTTTTAGCTTGCTGCATTTGGTCATAATTTCTGGACACATTCTGTAGGATGTCAACATCACTTGGGGAGTTAATAATAGCTCCCAACTTTCAATCGTCTGCGAACTTTGTCAGCCAGAGTCCCTTCATGTTGGCCTGGATTTCAGAGAAGTGGATACCAAACAGGAGAGGACCCAGGACCGAACCCTGTGGGACTCCACCCGTGACTAGTCAGCAGTCTGACTTGGAGTCAGCTACTTTCACACTATGGGTTCTATCTGTGAGTCAGTTTGCAACCCATCTAGTGATATAGGGGTTGATGCCAAGCTTGGTGAGTTTTTCTATGATTCCTGAGTGGGGAATGGTATCAAAAGCCTTGGCCAGATCAAGGTAGGCTGTGTGAACCACCCTGCCTTCATCTACAGCTCTGGTGACTGACTCAAAGAAGTCGACCAAGTTGAGCAGGCATGAGCTACCGTTCACAAAACCAAACTGTGTGGGATCCAGAGTTTGGAGATTCCCTATATCCTTGTTTATTAGGTCCATGATGATGCATTCCATAGCTTTGCATATCAGACTCATCAGGCTAATGGGGCGATAGTTCCAGGGGTCTGTAGTCACTCCTCCTTTGTGGAGAGGGCTGACTGTAGCAGTGCACTATTCGGTAAGGACAAAGCCTGAGGTGAGGCTGTGATTGAACAGGGCACACAGGTGAGGACCCAGTTCACTCTGTAGTTCATGTAGAACACAGCCAGAGATATTGTCAGGTCCCATAGTAGCTGTATTCTTGGCCTTGGACAGTGCTGTTTTAACCTGTGCAGCAGTAATACTGGGTGCCTGGCAATCTACTGGTATTGTGATTGGTCCTTTGGGGGAAGACAAGGGTAAAGTTGGCACTGAATCTGTCGGCCAGTATACTGGCAATATCTGTTGGCTTGACATAGGAGGTGCCATTGTGCAGTAGCTCATAGTAAATCTGGGTTTTGCCTTGAAGAATCTTTATGTAACTATGGAAGGTTTTGTGGTTGTCTTTACTATCTACTGCAATTCTGTTTTCACACCTAGCTTTAGAGAATTTGATGAGGGATCTCAACTTTTTGTTGAGGCTGATGAGGGAGTTTTTCCAGTCTTGAGAATTTACCTTATTCTGCATCAGTTTCCTCCTTCTGTTGTAGAGTTTGTTTACAGCAGGAGACCACCAGATTGGCTTCCTTTTTTTGAAGGAGAGTGTCCTGGTTCTATAAGGTATGGTGAGATCCATGCATTTGTATACGTGTTCATACAGCGCATTGGTGTTTGATTCTGCAGTCACACAACTATTCTTCATTTGTATGGGTGCCGTGAAGTTAGCCACCTCTGTTTTTAGGAGCCCAAAGTTAGCTTTGGAGAAGTTTTTCATGGTGGTTACCTTTGTGGGGGGTGGGGGTGGAAGGGATGTGGATTTCCAAGGTGATTAGTTTGTGGTTGGATCTAACAAGTGAAGAGCTGACTATTGGTGTACAGCAATGGTCACCCATGTTAGTAATGACCAGGTCAAGGATGTTGCTACCTCTAGTGTGGGTAAGAATGAGCTGGTCCAGGGCATTGGAATTAATGAATTCCAGGCAATGTTGGGCAAGAGTATTAGTACATGAGTAGTTTACCCACTTAATGGAGGGGTAGTTGAAGTCGCCTAGTAACAGAGTGTTAGGTTGGACCCTAATATTCTCCAGCATGGTTAGGAACGTGGAGTGCGAGTCTTGGGACATGGTTGGGGACCTATAGCAGGCTACGATCTGAATCGTTGTCTTACCCAATGTTAGCTGCACCTGACGTATCTCTGATGCATTATGTTGTGCTACCAATCTGGAGGTGTGTGCATCCTTTATGAATATGGAAAGACCGCCACCTTTGGAGCTTCGGTCCAAGTTCTGGTCCTGAAAGGTATGGAATGTGTTATAGCCTGGTAGTGCAGGGGTGCTTTCTGCTGCCTTGAACCAGGTCTCTGTTATAGCACAAATGTCAATGTTCTCCATTTTAAGGAGTGCTTCGAGCGAGTGCATTTTGAGATTTAGACTTCTAGATTGCATTTGTTTGTAGCTGTTATGGTGGTAATTTGGTATTTGGAACACCACCTAAAAAAGGCACAATAGGGGTTGCAAGAGCCTTGGCCAGTATCTGGAAGCCCAGGGGTGACAGAAGCAGGCCATCTCTGGCAAAGCATCGAGGTCTGTCAGTCATGTCATCCCAGGCAGAAAGATACTGGATCCCCTTAGAATGACACCAGAAACTTAGCCAATTGTTGAAATCAGTCATTTTCTGCTTGTACTGTGGTATAACTTTGGGTGATGGTAGGATGCTGCTCAGGGCTAGGGTCACACCCGCCTGGGCTACATAATCTGAGAGCTCCTCCATGTCTCTTTTCATGTAGTCCAGGGAGGTACGTCTCAGGTCATTCACACCCAGATGTACAATGACAGAGTCATATTTGTACCTGTTGCTGAGCGACCTGAGTGCATGCATTATGTGGCGGATCCTGGCACCTGACAGGCAGCTGACTGTTACTTTCTCCTTATTCAACCTACTGAGTGGGACATCAGTGTGCCTCACTATCGAGTCACCTATGCTAGTGTGTTGGGCATGCTGTTTTGCCTTAGGAGCTTTGGTTGAGTGGCACACTGTTTAGGAGAGTTATGTGTCCCGTGATTAGTGCTGTGTTGTGGTGTTCGAGTTTGTTTCTGCTTTGGAGGTTTCTGCTGCTTGGGTAGATTTTTATTGAGAGCCTCCGTGACGATGGGTGTGTGGTTTGTGTTTTTATGTGAAGACAGTGCTGGTGTGTGTTCTGGAGGGCTATGTGTTCCATGTGGTGTGGTGCAAGTGTTGACCTTCTCCTCTTGACCAGCTATCCTGGTCTTGACTGGAGAGTGTATGGCTTCCAGTTTGTATATATAAGTGCTTCTCTCGCAAGTCTGAGTGTTGGAAAGTAAGAAGAGAGGGTTGTTGATGTACATGAGGCAATTGCTACATTGCCTCATGAAGCCCAAGTTCAGACTGGTAAGAAGAGACCAAAAACACATTAAAGACCTCTGACATTTGGCAAAAGACTCTGCAAAGACACATTAAGTAGTCGAAATATGTGAATATCTTGCATTCTCCAGTGAAGCATAACAGGAGCTAGATACTTTGTAATCACCGTTGGAGCTGTAGATAACCCAAAGTGTAATTCAGAGACTTGATTATGTGACTCGGACAGAAAATCTGAAAAATGTTTTGAAGCCTGCGGCTATGGGGATGTGATAAGCTTCCATTATATGCAATGTTACCCAAAAACTCAAAGGAGGCATGAAAGGTAATAGACTCTGAAGGCATTTGCATTTTGAATTTTGGTACTTTCATAAACAGTCTGAGAAAAAATTTAGAACTAGTCTGCATAAAAGCTCTTTGTTTGGAACATTCTGGAGTAGAATCCTTTCCCCTTTGATCTAAAGACACTGGTTCTGTGGCTCGTAGGTAAAACAACTGTTGAAAATCCTGACAACAAAATCTGGTTTTGACGGTGTGGAGGTATTTTCCTAATAGGAGATATTTACTGTACATCCAATGCCAACTGTAACCCGCCTGAACCACTGTTATCACCCATGAGTCTAACAGGGGGTTGGGAGGGTAGCCTAATGGTTAAGGTGTTTGCCTTGCAAACACAAGGTGCAGGGTTTGAGTCTCTCAAGGGACAATTGGCTAGGCTTAAAATGGCTCGCAAGGGCAGTTAGCTTAGTACTAATCTATGAACCTATGAACCTATAAGAATCTGTTAACAGAGGGGAAAGTCGACAGACAGCTTCTGGGACAGATTAAGACAGACAGGGACATCGGGGGAGGGGAATAGAATACTGGCAATGTCATTCAAAAGTAATACACTTTTTAAAGGATCCTCATTTTTGCTTGTACCCCTCTTGCAAT
This sequence comes from Protopterus annectens, assembly GCF_019279795.1. Lineage (NCBI taxonomy): Eukaryota > Metazoa > Chordata > Ceratodontiformes > Protopteridae > Protopterus > Protopterus annectens. The sequence goes on along the minus strand of NC_056732.1, from coordinate 1,902,557,008 downwards.
CTCTTTTTTTTCTCCCTGTTGCCAGGAGATGCTAGCAACTGCTGGCTTTGTCTTTAAAATGGAGTAGAGATTTTGAGAAATGTATAATGGAAGACTTGAAAAATCTTAAGAAACTCCTTGAATTAATTCCACTCCATCATCAAACTGTTTGGGAACCTAAGCATCAGACAGGCAAAACAAAACTTCATTATCTAAAGTAGAATTTAGAATTTCAGACTTTAATTCAGCAGCAAACTTCTGGTTACATGCCAAGGCATACCACATCAAAACTGGAGCAGTAGCTGTGGTCCCAGACATAAATTTTGTACAATCATGCACATTCTTCAAAGCATGTTTAAATACTTGGGACAGGTTAGAAATAAAAATATTAAGAAAGGAGCTACATTGAGAAGGAAGTGTAGCAGTTTATTCAATGAAACTGTCTACACAACTCTGAATAAACTTCTCTATATGTGCTTGGTAGTTAAGAATTATGTATGCTAAGGTGGAAAAAGAGAAAATTTCTCTTAACAAACCTGTCCAGTACCTTGCCTTCTTTATCTACTGTCCCACTAGCGGAAAGTTCAAAATAGCAGCTGGGTCTGATCTAAGATGGAAAAACAAGAATTTGTTAGCTTATACAGTCCATCTGCCTTTTTGAGGGCTGAAGACCGAGTCAGTGTTATTACAAGCAGCATTAAACACATCTGTTAAAGCTTGCAAAATAGGAGGGATGGATATATGATGCATATCCACTAGCAACATATCATATCATCTCCTCGGTTATGGACAACATCTACTTGTTCATAGAGTCATAGATTAGGACTAGGCTAATTGCCCTTGGGGGACTTTCTAAGCCTAGCCAATTACCCCATATGAGAATCAAACCCTGCACCTTGTGTTTGTAAGGTAAACACCTTAGCCATTATGCCAACCTCCCACAAAACACCTCATTCCCACAAAACACCTCATTCTTCTTAGAAATGGTATGTGAAAAGGACAATTCTGCCAAGGGACATGAACAGGGCCAACATTTCTCAGAATCAAAGATCTGGGCTTGGGAATCTCCAGGAAAAGAAGCCCTGTTTCTGTCAATGTCAGAATACTCTGATAAAGTTGCACTGGGAATTTCTTTATTGATACTGCCCTCTGTAGGGGTTTCTGAATACCAGGCTTAAAATCTTGCAAAACTGTCAGGCTCAGGTAAGAAAACTCATATTTATGAACAATCACCATGTCTTCTGATGAACAATATCTAACCTTTTGTTTGTGTTTTGCAGGGACCACCCTTGAAAAAGACTAAGAGATGGTACTTCAGCCCATTCAAGATGTCTATTTCCCCAGCCCTCCTGAGAAGAACTTTCCAGAGTGTTTCCTAGACCCAAAGAAGATGGTTTTCCCTTACCCAGATATGACACTGGAACAGCCATAGTGGACATGGTTGATGCCAGTCCATGGTGGCTGAAGAAACTACCCCAGAGGAACCTAGAGAAGCAAGAAAGTGGTCTGAGGAACTGCAGCTGGCTACTATAGAGTTACCCACTGAGAACTGTCTGATCCAGCAGTGATGACAAAGGCTCTTTACTGTGTTGTTTTGTTCTTTTTATGTTTTATTTTTAGGTAAAATGGGAAAGGAGACAGCAGGACAGGAGTAAGTATTCATGCTGCAGCCTGACTACCTATAAATTCTGCTGGAAAGAGTCAGTCAGTAGGTACGTTGTCGGCCAAGTGTTCAGAAGCAGAACACACACACACACACACACACACACACACACACACACACACACACACACACACACACACACACAAAGTTCCCTACACAGTCTCCATTCAAAAGTAAAAGCAGAAGCAGTACAGAAAAATCCCTGCCAAAAATGAAAAAAACTCTTCACATAAATGCATGGACAGAAAACACAGTAGGTAAGTTATTACAAGGTAAGCATTAATCATATGAAAAGTTGTTTGCTCTGAAAACGTATACAAATCTTTCAAAGTTTTCAAAAGCAGTACATACCTATCCAAAACAAATGGCCCAAATAGTAAAAAATAAGTTCTAAGCTAAAATGGTACTTTTCTGTTATCGGGGAAACACTTGTAATGAGTGCTTGGAATCGTTGCATGCGCTCGCAATAATCTCACAGCTGCTGCAGATGTGGGTACCACACACACTTATTTTCCTGACAGATTTACAGTTGTTATTTCCCGCACCTGCTTTTTTTCACTGCTTGTATGAGGTTTGATTAATTGCCTTTAAAAAAATAGTAGTATCTTTGCAGGGACTATCGATTGAAAGTAGTCTATGTGTCTTTTAACGATCCCCCAGATTCACGAATCCTCCGTGTAAGACTTAATAAGTCTTACTCGGAGGCTGCAGTTGAAGGGTATGACATCAGCATGCCATGAATATTCATGAGGGCACGCTGACTCAACCGTAACTCTTACACGGACTGAGTAGGAAAGCAGGGGGCATGTCCGACTGCCGAGCAGTCTAAATGTCCATGCCCCTGCGAGGGTTTGAAAAGCAAAATGTCAACACACAAGAGTGAGTTCGCTCAAATGTACTTGCACCCAACACCACACTCCCTGACATTGTAAATCCCCATCACAGTTCTAAAAAGTAAAACATTCATTTTATTTTTTTTAAATTCACGATATAGCTGCCCGTATTTGCGCGTGTGTGTGCGGGTGTGCCCATTGCTTAGTTATAGTTAGCAATTCCGACATGGAGGAGCATAAGAAAGAATGTTTATGCAAATCACACCAAATAGCAATAGCATAATGGTAGAGCGTTTGCACAAAGAGGAGGCATTCACGGTTTGAGTCCCACCACTCCCCTTCTTATTTATGTTTTAAATCAGTATATAAATAATACCTGACATATATGATTAAAATATTAGTAAAAAGCAGTAAAATGGCCAATGTATCAGTGAACAAAATATATATTTTTAAAGGATCCTGATATATAATTGCCTGCAGTTAAGCAGCGCTTTACCCAGCGCAATAGAGTTGCCTAAAGTTTAACAGCGATTTACCCAGCTAAATAGAGGTGCCCATAGTTTAATAGCACTTTACCCAGCACAATAGAGTTGCCCAAAGTTTAAAAGCGCTTTACCCAGCGCAATACAGTTGCCCAAAGTTTAAAAGCGCTTTACCCAGCGCAATACAGTTGCCCAAAGTATAAAAGCGCTTTACCCAGCACAATACAAGTGCCCATAGTTTAATAGCGCTTTAACCAGTTCAATGTGTTTGCACGGACGTGCGCGCCGTGCCAACCAGGGCACAGTAGGGCACCTTGGAGCAACGTAGAGCTAAGTTGCTTAAACGCAGCCACACCCCATAGCCTGTCTGGACAGTATTAAAATAAAAGAATGACAAGGTTCGAACCCAGGACTCTGTGCATCATAATCAAAGTACAGAACCACTAAGCCATGACAGCTTAGGAGAAACAGCCACTGTTAACATACATATACTTAGAAATGGTAGATTAACCATGACTAAACATGTCTGCAGTAGTCAGCTGAGAATTGTCAAAAACGGACAATCACAAAAAAGTGCAGGAAATGCGGCATATTTAAGCCCCATAGGCGGGAATACTCGCCATAACTGATTGTAGCTCACATCTGCAGTTAGAATGGCTGGTGTAGGAGAGGGTACACGCTTACGAGTGCAACGTTGGGGCAGGGAGGAGTCGAAATACATGGTTTGGCTCCTTGTCCACCGTCATGAGTCAAGACTCCTGCAGGGCCAGTTCCAAGGGACGGAGTACAAGGCAGAGGCTTGGAACCGGTTAGCTCATGACCTCACCAGTGCCACAGCCGTTCCTCAGACTGGTGAGCAGGTCCGTCACCACCATGCAGACCTGAAGAGATGGAAGCAGGACCGCCTGAACTAATGGATACAGGAGGCCCGTGGGATGGAAGATGCCCCACAACTGAGTAGGTAGCCATGGAATGCAGTATGTAAGAATTGATAATTGATTCTGTATAACGGATATGTATGTCTCAAAATCCCTTCATTTACTTTACAGCTGCAGGTGACCGTGCTGCGAATCGGCAAGCCTATGCAGATAGGCTGCTAAGGCTGTGCCACCAGGCAGGTTAGTGATTATTCTGCATGTATTGTTATATAAAATAGTGTAGAGAGCATGAAATAAAGTGTTGTAGTCAAATAATACAGCCATAAAATGCCCTGAATAAGTCCTCTGCATGTACTGTCAGATAAAAAAGTCAGAGAGCCAGAAAAAGAGTGTAGTAACCCATTAAGAGAGGTAAACTATGTTTGGAATAATATCTCTGCAGGTACTGTCATATCAAATAAGTGAGTGAGCCTGAAAAAAGAGTGTTCTAACCTATTAATAAAGGTATAATATGTCTTGAATATCTCTTCCATATGCACTGTTATAACAAATAAAGGAGTGAGCCTGTGGAAAAGTGTGTAATGTCATTAATAAAGGTCTAAAACCCGGAGTGTGTCTACGTCACTTAGTTTGAAATGTTGTTGTACCCTTGCATTATACAAATAGTACTGTTTTAACAAGTGCTCTCAACTCAGAGTTGTGCATTCCCATCTAAAGTGGGTGATGGAGGTGCTAGTAGCTGTGAAGCATATATGCAATCCTCAACAGTCAGTTACTGGCTGGCATGCATAAGTAAATCTAGCACACGAGTAGCATGTTAATTTGTTCCCCAGAAATGTGAGTGTGCTTCAAGAAATGCAGGGTTCTGTACAAACTGAAGTGAAAATGTCATGTGAAAACATCCAGATATGTAGATAAAGAAATATAAATGCAATCAAGAAATATGTAACAGTAACATCTGCATGTTGGACAGTTAGTATGTCAGATATAGGTCAGGTATATATTGAACTAGCCAAACCCATTACACAACCTAATGCATGGTGGCAAGTGTAATAATACATGTAGGGGATATACACTTGCAGTCACTAGGAACGTAGTGTAGACTAAAGGTAATTATAAGATGTTAACTGAGGTTTTTTTTCTACACCCTACTGTTTGTGCATACACCATGCAATTCCATAACTCAGTGGGTAGGTGAAATCTTAAATATTTGTTGGGACATATGTCCTATTGTTCTATAAATATGTGCATTCACGTTGATGCATGTGCCCTGTTCAAACACCACAATCATGGTGGCCTGTTGCTACCAAACATCCTTGTATGCTGTTGGAATATCCACTGTAGTTCAATATATGCATGTGTTATGCTTGCTGTTCAACTGTTGGAACCTTGGTGTGTTGGGTTAATGGGAATATTACTGCATGCTGTTACAACTAATCTGGAATGCTGTTGTTTATGTTGTAATTAAACACACCTAATCACAGAACGTATGGGAAGGCCGGTCCCAGCGGACCCACCTGTCCCTCCTCAGCTGGCGAGTGCACCTATCACCAGCAGGTCCGGTGCCCAGCCCGGGCTCCTCTCCTCCGTTGGTCCTGTGCCACCTTCGGGTGGAAGTGCTGCAGGGGATGGGGCTTGTCCCCCCCATGCAAGCGTGGGCGGAGAAGGGCCACCTGTCACCCTTCATAGGGTCTGAGCTGTGGTGCGTAGGGAGATCCAGCGTTCAGTCGCTGATCCCCTACGCCAGCTCAAGGCAAGAGTGGCACGTCTCTCGGGTGAGCCTGCACGTCCTACACAGCCCTCAGCACAGCCACCCTCGGGGCTGTGAAGGTGCAGTGGTGACTGCCCATGGGTGGGGAACTCAGTTCCACTGTTACGATCTGTGGGCTCATGGGCTCGCGATTTCCAAACATCCATCCCCGTCAATTGTGTTCACCCACCCCATGTGTCAAATTCCGCCCATGTATGCGTCTTGTTTGTCTTGTCTGTTTACCTCCCCAACCTACCTCCCCAAATATACCTACTTTGTCTACCTCACATTCCACTCTCACCTGAAAAAAAAATAAAAAAAAGGACAATCTGTTCCCACAAAAAAATTACGCCCCATACATAGCTGCCTATTTCACACACATGTCCGCTGGACATGTAAACTGATAATTATAATTGGCAGTACAACATACTCTGTTGTCCTCACCCCTCTCTCAGGGGTGGAAGGTTTCAAACTTCACACCAAATTTCGAACATATGCACAGCTGTTGCTGGTAAAGAAATGGGCAGCTATGGACCTTCCCTACACCTATCCTGCACATCCCGAGCTGGTTTCCCTACTGTCTTTCCCTCTTTGTGCCCCCTTTTTCAACCACTTTCCTATCTCCCCATTTTCTTTTCTTTAAAAGAAATTAGCGTGGGGGTTAGCGGGAGTAAGCACTTTTAAGCAGTAGTTAGCGGGGGTGCGCGAGTGTGAGCTTGTGTGCGCTTAGCTAAGCATTGATAAGCGTAGCGCAAACACGCTTACAATTGCTTAAAAGTGCCTTAGTCACTCTGTATGACAGAGCCCTTGTACTGCTCAGCAGCAAAATAAAATACCTCTGTCAGTCTCGAACCCCAGACCTTGGACTCAACAGTCTGCATGAAGTACCACTAAGCCACAGCAGATATGCAATAACTTGGTGCGGAAAGAAATATATCATGCATTACAATGACTGAATGTAAAGGGAAAATAGGAAAGCCATAGGAATACATTGCAATAACAACTGTGGTATGGCAGTTCATTCTCTAATTCGAAAAGAAATTACATACTCCCATGTATCCTGTGTTAGCATTAGGAGGTGTGAGTAAACTTACACACTGAGAAGAGTGTACTGGAAGAAGCAACAGTCAGGTTTCACTACAACATGCATATCACTGGCTAGAACCCTAGCTTCAGATATGAGACATATACCAACCTTCTGACTGAGACAACAGTGTCCAGAGCAAACAAGCATGGGCCCAACCTTGCCAAACTGAAAGGGCTATGCCTACCTAACCTAGCATTTTATAGCAGTATCCTGAAATCACAGTGAGTACTGCAATTACGAGAAACAAAGACAGACCAGCAAGAGCAGAAAAGGATGTAACAGATAAATCAATCCTTTTATTAACAGACCAGTTTCGGCATAACCTGCCTTCTTCAGTGTAGGACAAACATAAATGCCCTGTTGACATGTGTTATAAATACAGAATGAAAGCCAATAGGCAGACAGACATCATGAATATTCATGAGATAATAAAAAAATAAAAAATGAAATACAACCAAAGTCTACTGAATTTGATCATAACATCACTCAACTAATATTATTAAAAAAATCAAGATAATACCCAAAATTTCTTCATACAGCCTGGTGAAACATGTGGACCATCATAAAATCAGATGTTTCCATACATAGGATAAAGCAAAAATAGCACTAAGTGCTGAAAAGAGATGTTACATAGTGTTAGTGAAAGGAAAAACACCAAAGTTCAACTACTAACAATGGTGAACATTAGTACTCCATATGAAAATATACGAGTAACTAATTATATATTCATTATGAGAATTCAACAACCTCAAAACAATAATTCCTCATATGAATTCATAATAATGAATGGTGAAAAAACAGAATGAAATACAATATCAATGATAATGAACATATTCCAAACAGTCATGTCCAGACATATTCAACATGAAACTAGTGTGAAACACAGAATAAAGTACAATGGCCATTTATCAAAACTGAGAGACCACAAATATTCATCAAGGAGCTGTTGATATAATATTCATAAGTAATTAAACTAATAGACACAATATAAGGGACAAACTACAGATGATCATTCAGTCCAGGAGAAAAGAGGCCCCCTAGAGTGATAATCCAATATCTCTCTTTATGATCCAAGAGACCATGCCACCCCTGCTTGTGACTATGATCCCCTGTGATACGATCAATAACCATGAAATAGAATTTGGCCTGCGGATGTTTGAGAATATGTTGGTACAGAGCACTAGTGGATTTGTGATTCTTCATATCACTGCGATGTTCATTCATTCTGGATCTCAGGGGCCTAGAAGTCTGGCCCACATAGAACGCACCGCAGTAACACGTAGCTAGGTACACAACCCAATCACTGCCACAGTTGCCAAATACTTTAATGTTATATATTTGGCTGGTATTGCGACTTGAAAACTCCTTAGATTTACTCATGAGAGAACATGATCCACAGTGACCACAAGGAAATGAGCCAAACAACTCTTCACCATGTAATGTAAGTTGTTTATGGGTAATCCCCCCACTACCTATATGTTTATAATGTGATAAGTATGAACCCAATGTTTTGCCTCGTTTATAAGCAAAGTGACATTGTTGTCCCAAAAGTGACCTCAAATGATCATTTGCAAGCAAAATGTTCCAATGTTTATTGATGGTGTTCCTTATCATATTGATATTTCTACCATAGGTAGTGACAAAACGTATACATTTTTCATATCTAATTGGATCAGCTTTTCTATTTGGTTCAATTGGTGGTGTGCTTCCTGTCCGGCCGTATAGTTCTTGTGCCCCTAATTGGAATTATAGGCATAATTTTAGAAACATTGTCTATTTGATCAACCCATCACTTTTTGGTACGCCTGGGTTCAGTAGATCTTATCATCAGTAATATCTGATATATTTTTTTGTCCCTTATAGTGTGGGCTTTTCCCACCTTTATTCACAGCATGGACCTTAATAGTATTTTATCCGGATTATGTGCTGATAGGCAGGATATAGGTGTTTTTGGGATCGACACCCCACCAAGCAATGATCCGGACACTATTGAACAACCACTGACGGTGGATTGTGATATGTTTTTTCATTCTCTTACCAAGGCATTTAAAACACTTAGATCCAATATTTGGCATCTAAAATTATTTCGAGCATATTCTACTCAGAAAATGGCCCCTAGGGGTCTCTGAATACGTCTCCAACCCCTAGTGGGGAGACCGGATGACAAGCTGAATCAAGATTGGAAAGAAGCATTACAAATGGGGTCCATGTCATTTGTGAATATATTATTACAGTATTATGAAAGGACTGTCGATACTAATATACAAGAAATTAAGACATTATGTTCAGATGTTAGTTTCATGTTGAATATGTCTGAACATGACTGTTTGGAATATGTTCATTATTATTGATATTGTATTTCATTCTGTTTTTTCACCATTCATTATTATGAATTCATATGAGGAATTATTGTTTTGAGGTTGTTGAATTCTCATAATGAATATATAATTAGTTACTCGTATATTTTCATATGGAGTACTAATGTTCACCATTGTTAGTAGTTGAACTTTGGTGTTTTTCCTTTCACTAACACTATGTAACATCTCTTTTCAGCACTTAGTGCTATTTTTGCTTTATCCTATGTATGGAAACATCTGATTTTATGATGGTCCACATGTTTCACCAGGCTGTATGAAGAAATTTTGGGTATTATCTTGATTTTTTAATAATATTAGTTGAGTGGTGTTATGATCAAATTCAGTAGACTTTGGTTGTATTTCATTTTTCATTATCTCATGAATATTCATGATGTCTGTCTGCCTATTGGCTTTCATTCTGTATTTATAACACATGTCAACAGGGCATTTATGTTTGTCCTACACTGAAGAAGGCAGGTTATGCCGAAACCTGTCTGTTAATAAAAGGATTGATTTATCTGTTACATCCTTTTCTGCTCTTGCTGGTCTGTCTTTGTTTCTCGTGCATATGGTTTGGACCGTGCATAGAATTTTGTTTGGTATGGTCTAGTACTGCAATTACCACACAGCAGGCTGCATGCAATTACTAAATGGTGGGCACCAATTGGTGCAGAGGCCATCACATGTACATGTGCAGATACCTAGAAAAGCAGCCTGTACTTGCTGTCCACACATGCAATAATATCACTGCAGCAACTGAGAGAGAGAGAGCGAGAGAGAGAGAGACAAATACAGACAGACAGAGACAAAGAGGCAGTAAGAGACGGACACGGAAAACAAAGACCAACCTCAACACACAGAGGAAACCAAAACAAACAAAAAAAATAAATAAAAAACAAAGTCAACAGTTACAACAGACGGAGGTGAGAAATACAAAGGTAAGGTATGTAAGAGATATGTATTTGCTGGCATCTGAATGATGTGTTTGAAGGGTACTCTGCATACAGTGAATCATCCATATGTGGAAGCAGTATGTATCTATATGTATATGCACATGTGCATAGGGCAAGGGACATACTGCAACTGTTAGTGAAGGGTGGACATATATATGTTGTTGAAGGTTGCTATGTTCACATATCTCTGTAGGTTGTAGTGTGTGGCATAGAAAACAGCAAGCAGTGCCGGTATATGTCATGTGGTGGTTAAACGCTGTGGGACTGAATTGTCAGATCTGCTGCGTTACAGCCAGTGAGGCCTGCTACAGCTACACGGCCTGAGGACAGCAAAATGCATTCTGCACAACACTGTACAATATTATTACATAACCATATGTCTCATAACTGTTGCATAATTGATATCCCCACTATGAAAGCTGGGTAGTATATGTGCCTATATGTGCATCTACATGTACAGCAATGGATGTTTACATGTATGTGTATCTATATATATATATATATATATATATATATATAGAGAGAGATAGAGATGTGTACCTAGCAACATGTATACTCTGTTACAGCAGTATGCCAGCTATATTAACAACTGTGCACATATGTTAGGTAGGGGTATGGCATCAATGACTAGGGTGGTTTACTGGTAATACTGTAACTGTACTTTACATTCATTGCAATGGATGACATATTTCTTCATGCATTAGCTTGATATATACCCCTGTGGCGAGGTTGTGCATTGTACCACAAACAGTGTGCCGAGTACTGGTGTATAGTGGTTTGATATATGGAGTGTGGCAGGCACTGTCAGCCAGTTGTGGGCTGAGCACTGATATGTGGTATTGAACATGTGTATCCTGTGACAGACAAACAGATGCTATATATGGCAGTTAAGTGATATCTGTACTGTAGAATGTTAAGTGTGCCACATGACTTGCTCACACATATCGTTTAATTGTCTTCCAGGGTTATGGCTCATCAATGCAACCCATCCTATACAGCTGCAGAGGAACAGGAAATACATCACAGCCTGGTGCAGCACTATACCCTGCTGTTTTCCAGGGCCAGCCAGCACCAGCATGAGCGTACTGCACTGTGGCAAGATCTTGTTCGTCAGGTAAGTGACATAGGCATGCATAACCAGACATATGAGCAGGTATGCCATCACTGCAGTGATTTAATTAGACATGTCCGGCGGCGTGCGTCTTATATCCATAGACAACAGCTTGCCACAGGTGGTGGGGTGGCCACATATCCCCCCTCACCAGACTGGAGGAGCTGCTCCTAAGCGTGGTTGCTCCTGACCTACAGCAGCAACAGCATCTCACATGTGTCATCATGGAGGCCGGAGCCACCCAGCATGATGACATGGCAGCATGCAGGTAACATGTCCTAGCTGTAGACTACTGTTACCTGTATTGTTAGATTATGCATATGTGAGATGTGTACTGTGTGTTTAGCAGTTGTGCTGCCTATTGTGTGCAATACTGACATTTGGAAAAGTATCTGTACACCTGTGACAGTTGCCTGTTGCTCTACTGTAGTTTAGCACACTCACAGTAGCAATGCCACAGTTGTGGCCACTGACAAACTGTGTCATATTCTTGTAGGTCCCTCTGGTGTGACAGCAGGGCAGACGGTACATGCTGGTGAGTGTGTTAACACTTTAATATTGGTAATGAAATGTGCATGTCATAGGTGAGGTGTAGGCCATGTACTCGTAACACACCTATGCATAATGCATGCTGTGCATGCTTGCCGTGAGACATTAAACATCTCAGTAAAGTCAGTAGCTGCCTCAATCACATGCAATGCACAGAGCATCAGACACAATTGTGGCAACACTGTACTGCACATTGGATAGGCATAGTTGATACACATGTACACAACATAACACGTTTGTCATACGCAGTACACCTCAACATGCTACACATAGCGTAACCGGACACCCGCTGCCAGGTCAGACTTCAGTATCCCACATGTCATCCACACACCACACATAATATACCTGAGGGGTAGGGGCATAGCATGGGGCTGTGCAACACTCTTCAACACATAACACAGTCATGTTAGGCAATGCTCCCTATTGGGCACCTCACACACCCTTGTACAATGTGGCTGGGTAATTGTGAACGTAGCTACAGCACTGCGGTTCAGGTACAGCATGCTAGGTGGTGGTCTAGCACACTTTAGTGGCCTTGAGTGACCACATGATGCATGATGATGATGGCTAATGGTACCACACCCCATACAGTTACAGTGACCACAGTACTACACATAGCTGTCATTGATTTGCACCTCAATGTTGTGTGTGTGCACACATATGCACCTATACACATTATGCATAGCATGTTGTGTGTGTGCAAACATATGCAACTATACACAATATGCATAGCAGTCGCATTCTGTACAAAGTGACACATATATGTCCTGGAATGCTACTGGGTATATAGGTCACATGACACACATTGTGTATGTGTGATGTTTAATGTTGCAGTCATGTACCATGCAATGTCATGGCTGGCACTGGCATATCTGGAATATGACCCACACTCACCATAACCACTGTACAATGGCCATGTCCAGCACTGGTATTCCATCACGTCTACATGCACCACTCATCCCGTGTGTGTACATAGCATGCATGTGCTACACCTGTGTCCACAATTATCTGCTACAGACACAGACACTGCAATCAGACATGGAAATCTATGTGACACACAGATAACACATGCAGTCATGGTATGTATACCTGTGAGTGATGGTGCACAGGACATTGCAGAGCTTATAACACTTGCACAGCAATGTTGTGTCCTTGTACACATTGTGTTCCAGGGTGTAGGCAATCACTGAACAACTACATACCTGGATCACAGCCATGTATACTGTCATTAACTAGGGCTGTCTACACTCGCACTGCATGGACTTGATCAACACTTATTCTGCATGCTGACATGTGTGACGTGACTGTTTGCCTTGTGATACTGTCACCCACCTTCAACCACTATTGAGTATGTTTTGGATTGCTGGTGTGTGTGTGTGTGTATCTGCTGTAGTGAGGAGTGTGCATGTGTTCATGTGTGCATGTGTTTATGTGTTCACGTGTGCATGTGTGATAACATCATGTACAGATTGCAAAGTGTGTTTCCTGTCTTACTCTCACAGGTGCAGAGGTTGGGTTGGCTGAATGCAGCATGGAACCTGAAGTCACTGCCACAAATAGTGGAAATGATGAGACATGTATTGTGGCACAGGAAGGTTTGACAGGGTCTGTCGGTCCACCAATCAACAGTACACAGCTTTCAACCCCATCTATGCGCACACTTATACTGCCAATATATCCCTCATCACCAATGGCCTTAGCCGAGGGACACCATACAGTTGGCACTGACAAGGAGAGTGTGGTATCCATGGCACATGCATCCCCTCACAGCAGCCATACCTAGATCCATGGAACAGTACCACATAGGTAGATGTCCAGGGGTTCTCATGGGAGCACTGCTGGTCGGATTGCCCCTGGCAGATGTGCCCCCACAGGTCTTACAACTTCAGCTATGTTCCGGGCTGTAATGCAGTCACAGGCACATATGGAACGGTACACCAGACAGGGACTAATGGCGCAGAGGGCCCATAACACTGCTATCAATGACAGTATCCGTGACCTTGCCGGTGCCATACGTAATTACACTGAGGTCATTGATAGACGTTGGGGGGAGACATTAGATGCCCTCCACAATGTGTTTTCCATGAGTCAGGACCGTGCAGGATGGCTGAGACGTCGACAGGGACATATGCCTGCAACAATGGCAGCTGGCAGTCATCGCGGATGACCCACAGATCACAGCCACTCCCATAGTGCCAGTACCAGCCCCAGCAATGCTGGGGCTGGCCTGTCCACTGACCATCCCAGTAGACCACGTGCACGTGGCTCTGGCCAGTCCCAGCAGGAATGTGGCTCCAGTCGACATACCTCTGCCTCTGATGAGAGTACCCAGTCAGGCTTGGTACCCGATACTGTCCGTAGCACCCCTGCCAGGCACAGGTTCCGTGTCCATGCCCAGAGACAATGATCTGTACAGCCTGGCAGGTACAGTCTGTGGCTGTCCCACAACCTCCCGTATATGGCAGCCGCATGGTGGAGCTGTGTGCATGCAGACACACAAACATGAACCAAACACCTAGGGCTCACACAGACACACACACATCACATCAACATTGGCCCATGCTGTACTGTTGTCCCCCCACACACAAATGTCGATTGGATGGGTCAATGTCGGGCTCTGGCAAACCAACACACCCTGTGCATATGATGAGACCTGTGCCACCTCCTGTCATCTATAACAATGATGCAGGAACAGGCTAACACAGTGCTGATGCACAGGGTGACTCTGTAGCAGTGTAACAATGTTAGCAGATTGTCAACAGGAAAGTGTAATGATATCCTTGTAGGTATATTTGAGCAGGCATGGTGCATCAAAGCTATGATTGTCAATATCGTATTGTGTACAACAGTGTTATGTCTGAGTATGTCTTGTCCGCCCATGTGCCACGTGGATGAAGTGTGTAGTGTTGGCAGCATGTGTTAGTGAGTGGACAGTACGTGTGTGATGTGTGCAGTACAGATTTGCAGGTGTACATCTGTGAACATGGTGGAGGTGCACTGTCTGCATATACGTGCATACTGGACACATGGGACGTGTGACATACCCTGTATTACACACTGTTAACATCTCAGAGTATCTCTTGGTGGCCACTATGCATTCTACTACAGATATGTTCTAACATAGGTACACATGTGTGTGTGACATGGTTTGACACTCTGCTGTGGGTGATACTGGTACTAACTGTCAATGTTTAGCATTCTGGTAGCATACACAACCTCGACAGCCTGACTATAACCAATTATCAGATGATGTACAGACAAGTGACACACAGATGTATTGAACTCAGTAACAGTTGTATCCTTCCGGTACGATACTATAACAGTAACCAGTGGTATTAACCGCCACCCATTCCTGGGCCCACACATGTTTGGCATATAGCCCCTTAGGTGCATGCAAACACACTAGGGGTATGTCCATCCACATCTGGAAATGCATGCAGTAGCCTACAATGCATTCTCCAGATGGGACACATATCCTACACAAGGGTATCATACAGACAGATGCCTGTTGTCCAACACATGCTGCAGAGCTGTAAGCCGACTATAGCATAGTCATCCACATTTACTATACATAGTATCCTGACAGAATCTGGGCATCTTGGGGCAATGCAGCAATTGCCTCATGTACACAGACAACCCTTTCCTCCTACTACCCAACACTACAACCTGTGAGAGATGCACTGATATAGCCAAACTGGAAGCAAAGCTCTCTTCACCCATGACTGGACTAGACAATCAAGAGAAGAAGGTAAACACTTGCACCACACCACACTCATTACATAGTCCCTCAAAACCTACACCACCAAAACACACACATAGAAACACAAAACACACACCTACATTCGCGGAGGATCTCAATAGAAACCTGCCCAAGCATCAGAGACATCCAAAGCATAAACACAAGCAAACTTCACCCCCCAACACAACCCAAATGACACATAGCCCACAAACTCAGTGTGCCACTCAACCACAGCCCATAAGGCATAACAACGTACCCAACACTCTAGTCATAGGTGACTCTATAGTCAGGCACACTGATGTTCCACTTACTAGACTAAACAAGGAGAAAGTTATGTCAGCTGCCTGTCAGGTGCCAGGATCCGCCACATAACGCATGCACTCAGGTCACTCCACAATAAGTACAAATATGACACTGTCATTGTCCATGTTGGTTTGAATTACCTGAGACTTACCTTCCTGGACTACATGAAAAGAGACATGGAGGAGCTCTCCAATCTTGTATCCCAGGCAGGTATGACCCTAACCTTGAATAGCATCCTGCCATCACCCAGTATGATACCACAGTACAAGGACAAAATGATTGACTTCAACAATTGGCTAAGCTTCTGGTGTCATTCTAAGGGGATCCAGTATTTGTCTGCCTGGGACGACATGATCGACAGACCACGATACTTTGCCAGAGATGGCCTGCACCTGTCGCCCTTAGGATTCCGGATATTGCCTAAGGCTCTTGCCACCCCTATAGTGCCTTTTTTAGGCAAGGTTCAAATGACAAATTCACCACCGTAACAGGTACAAGCAAGCAAACTGTGAGGGTAATGCTACTCAGTGCTAGAAGTCTACATCTCACACTGCACTAACTCGAGGCACTCCTTAAAATGGAGAACATTGACATCTGTGCAGTGACAGAGACCTGATTCAAAGCTCCAGTGAGCACCCCTGCATTACCAGGCTACAATTCATACCACACCTTTCGGCCACCTAACCCTGAACGAAGCACTAAAGGCGGAGGCGTGTCCATATTCATTAAGGATATCCACACCTCCAGGTTAGTTGCACAGCATAATGCATCCGAGATTATCCAAGTGCAACTAACTCTGGGCAAGACCGCAATCCAAATTATAGCTTGCTACAGACCCCCCACCATGGCCCAGGATTCCCACTCCTCATTTCTTGATACACTGGAAAATATTAGGGTACAACCCAACACCATAATTATGGGTGATTTCAACTACCCCACCATTAACTGGGAACACTACTCATGTACCAACTCTTTTGCTCAACGTTTTCTAGAATTCATAAATTCCAACGCCTTGGATCAACTTATTCACACCCCCACCAGGGGCAGCAATATCCTAGACCTGATCATTACCAACATGGGAAACCGGTGTTCCACACCAGAGGTCAATTCCTCATTGGTCAGATCTGACCACAAGCTAATCAGCCTAGACATCCACATCCCACCCCCAATTAGGGAAACCATCATAGAAAACTTCACAGCCAACTTCACACTTCTTAAGACAGAAGTGGCAAACTTCATGACACCCATGCAGACGGACAATAGAGGTATGACTGCTGAATCCTACACAAATGCACTTTATAAGCACTTACATGAGTGCATGGAGCATGCTATCCCTAACAGAACCAAGATGTTATCCTCCAAAAAAAGGAAGCCAATCTGGTGGTCCTCTACCATAAACAAACTCTACAACAGATGAAAGAAACTGTTGCAAAAAAGAGTAAAAACCCATGGCTGGTGGAACTCCCTGGTCAACCTCAGTAAGAAGCTGAGATCCTTCATAAAATCCTCCAAAGCTAGTTATGAAAACAAAAGTGCCACTAACTCTAAAGACAACCACAAAGCATTCTATAGCTATGTCAAGATCTAAATGGGAACACTCAGATCAGCTCTGAGTTACAGCACAATCGCACTAAATATACAGAACCAACTGATATTGCCAACATCCTAGTAGATAGGTTCAGTGCTAACTTTACCTCCCTCTCACCCCCTAGAGGGCCCATCTCTATACCGGAAGTATGCAAAGTTACTATAATCACGGCTGCACAGGTAAAAAACACACTCTCCAAAGCCAAGAACACAACATCCATGGGACCTGTCAATATCCCAGGCTGCGTTCTACACGAATTACAGAATGTACCAACACCCTACCTAAGTACCACGTTCAATCATAGCCTCACCTCAGGCTTTATACCCACTGAATGGCACACCGCGACGATTATCCCACACCACAAAGGGGGAGCCACGATGGACCCTGGGAACTACCAGCCCATTAGCCTGACGAGCCTGGTCTGCAAGGCCATGGAACGCATCATCGTGGAACTCATAAACAAAGACATTGGTAATCTCCAAACTCTGGACCCTACCCAGTTTGGATTTGTAAAAGGCAGATCATGTCTCCTAAACCTGACTGACTTCTTTGAACCAGTCACCAAAGCCATAGATGAAGGTAACATGGTTCACACAGCTTATCTAGATCTCGCCAAGGCTTTTGACACCATCTCCCACTCTGGAATTATAGATAAGCTCACTAAACTAGGTATAAATCCCTATGTCACAAGATGGGTTGCCAACTGGCTCACGGACAGCACCCACACTGTAAAAGTAGCGGATTCCAAATCCGACATCAGACCACTGACAAGTGGAGTACCACAGGGTTCAGTCCTGGGTCCTCTCCTGTTTGGTATCTACCTCTCTGAAGTGCAGGGTAACACAGAAGGTCTTTGGTTAACAATGTTTGCAGATGACTGCAAACTAGGAGCCATAATCACAACTCCTAACGATGGGGACAAACTACAAAAGGGCCTCCCTGAGACAAATACCTGGTGTCAAAGCCATGGCCTGAAGCTCAATGCCAAAAAGTGTACTGTCATCCCCTTTGGTAAAAACTCTGTACTCAAGACCTACCACATAGCTGGTAGTCTACTTAATGCCGAAAATGTGATAAGAGACCTTGGGACACAGGTGGACAGTAGTCTCTCCTTTAATAATCACATCGCCACAATGGTCAGGAAATCCTTCTATGTGGGTCATCTCATCACAAAAGGATTCTCATCCAGAAATAAAGAGGTCATTGTTCCACTCTACTCATCACTCATTAGACCCATTATAGAGTACAACGCCCCTTTTGGTATGTACCTCACAAGACATCTACAACAACTGGAAAGATCACAGAAATACCTCACAAAGAGGATTACTGGCCTCTAACAGATTCCCTACGCAGACCGTCTCAAAAAACTACAGCTTTACTCCATCGCATATCGTCTATTCAGGGGCGATCTCTGCCTAGCATACAAAGCTATGTCAAACCCAGATCTGTTGGACATGCTCCACTTAAAGAAATCCCAATCCCTCCGAACTACACGTTCTAGGGACCTAAACCTTGTCACCACAATAAACAGAACATGCTGGAGGGATAGATTCCTGTCCCAGACACTTCCCATATTCTGGAACAGACTACCTATCTATGTCAAACAGAGCACCTCATTAGCACTCTTCAAGAAAAATCTTGATGATTGGATGGGAAATGGGCAATTCACCCCGGGGATCACTTCTGTGGCTCTGCTCGACAGGGGCACAGGAAAATAATTTTCTTGGGTGGCGAAAGCCAGGGTACATTTTTGGCTAGGCTTGTATGGGCCCTGGGGCTGATAGCCTAGTACCTACCTATGAACCTATGACAGTACCACATAGGTGGTATCCCCCGACATGTATGTCGGGTACCGATGTGTACGTACAGCCAAGTGTTATGTCTTTTCTCCTTTGGTATCCACATATCCAAAGGTATTCTGAAGTCCCTCCATGTATCACATAAGCAATAAGGGGCCTGTATGCATATCCACAAGGCTGTTGTACACCTATAATGACTGTCCATTATTGCCAGACCTTGTTGTGTATGAACAAGTCTGACATATACCCCAGGCATGTACCCTCACTCACAGTAGTTTATAGAAACCATCATGGGTGTGTGTGACACAGATGACTATGGCCACAGATCACTACAGTGGCCGGCCTTGTCACATACATACCTATGTGACCTATGATCTGAGAAGTGGCTGCACATTCTGTCACAGGTAAGAAATGTATTCATGTAGTATGCAGGCGTCACACCTATGTACTACTTGAGGTCACATGTACATATATGTATTTGCCACACAGATACCTGATGTGTGCAATGCACATACTGTTTGTATCCTGATATGTCATACCGTAGTAAAAGCAAAATACACACCACATTGACCAACAGTGTCACACACACTCAGCAATTACAGGATTCAAACCTCTACCTAACTATGTTATGACAGTAGTAACATATGCATTAACACAATGTGCTATATGCTTTATTGGGGTTTTCAGTTCCACCACTATATTTTTAGGATGCTGACATCATCACACTTGGCAAAGAGCAATATACCTCATTTAAGGTATTTCCCTAGTCTCCCAAAAGGACATTCCCCTCAAAGGAAGTCTCACACACACACACACACACACACAATTGCAGGATTCAAACCCCTACCTATCTATGTTATGATACTAGTGAAGTACGCATTAACACAACGCGCTATACACTTTAATGGGATTTTTATTTCCACTGCTATATTTGTAGGATGCTGACATCTTCAGACTTGCCAAAGAGGAATATAACACTTTTCAGTCATTTTCCTACTCACCAAAACGGGCACTCCTCTCTAAGGAAATCACACAGAAACACTCACTCCCCCACACACACTCAGCAATTGTAGGATTCAAACCCCTACCTAACTATGTTATGACACTAGAGACATACGCATTAACACGACACGCTACATGCTTTACTGGGATATCCATTTCCACTGCTACATTTGTCAGATGCTGACATCATCAGACTCGACATGGTACTGTGTGCACTTTGTTTTATGCAATCCCAGGACTGCACCATGGGGGACAGCAGGTGTTAACAGCTTGAACAGGACACCACAATACTTGGCTTGTGTGATCTATCTCTGGACCAGTTGCCAATCCATCATATGACAATACATATTTATGCACAGAGTGTTGACTATGTAGATACATGTGTCTGGGATATTGGACAAGGGCTATTCAAGGTCTATGTGGGATGTGTGTAGCTCATTTCAGTGATGTACGTCCTGGGTGGCTGCCTTGCAAACAGTCTAGCGGTTTGGGAACCATGATCTGCCCATGAACAGACCACAGTTGGTAGTGTTGTGTGTTTGTCGGCTTCCAATAGCTCTGTTTATGACTTCAGTCATGTAGGGCCCCATGGCCTTGCAGATCAGATGTCATAGGCATATAACACTATAGTTCCCATGGTCTGTTGTGCACCAACACTTGTGGAGTGTGCCATATGTTGCTGTAACCAATTCAACAGTTTCATATCCTGTAGAGAGAGTAAGGCTCAACAGACTGTTCAGGTGCAGGGTCTGTTTGTTCTGCAGTTCACGTATGACACATATGGGATACATTGTAATCCACTCGATGCCATGTCTTCAGCTTTGGAAGGACCTGTATACCCAATCTACATGTGATATCCCCTGGTATGATGATAGGGCCTTTTGACAGTAGGAGGTGGCTATATATGCATGGCCTTGTGTGACAGGGGATGTTGGCATTGTCACTCATTTACAGTTGGCCCTGACTCAGGACATATATGAGGGTACATTGCTATGTATGACATAGCTGAAGGAAGTGCCATAGTTCTGTCTGGACTCCTTCACAGATAATCTTACCAAACACCAAGAAACATAGGTACTAAACCCATGTTATACTCTTTTACACACAACACCCTACTGATCCTTTTTGATCAGTCAAATGAGTATTTCATCATAGTATACTGACATGTCCGAGGGTCAGCTTTGTGTGTACTCTCTGGTCCAGCTGGTGAATATGGGGATTGTCAGTAAATTTTACAACTGCCTTATGTACACAGACAACCCTCACCTCCTCCAAACAAACTCGGATATTTGTGAGAGATGCAACTATATGGACAAACTGGAGGCTGAGCTCTCTAGACCCATGACTGGCACAGTCTATCAGGAGGAGAAGGTAACCACACACACCACGACTCCAGTGTCACATAGTCCTATAGCAACAGCAGACCAAACACATAAACACACAATCACATACTCGAAGGATCTAAATAAACCTTTGCCTAAACAGCAAAGACCCCCAAAGCAGACACACAGACAACTGATTCCCCACCAGTATACACACATATCACAAAGTACACAATGTCAGTGTGCCACACAGTCAGTGCCCTTAAGGCTAAACAACACACCTAATACACCTGTGATAGGTGACTGTATTGTCAGACACACTGATGTCCCACACACCAAGCTGAACAAGGTGAAGGTCACTGTAAGCTGTCTGTCAGGTGCCAGGATCTGCCACATAACAAATGCACTCCGGTCACTCCAAAGCAAGAACAGATATGACTCCGTTATTGTCCATGCTGTTGTGAATGTCCTGAGACGTTCCTCCCTGGACTACATGAAAAGAGACATAGAGGAGCTCTATGATCATGTAGCCCAGGCCGGTATGACCCTGACCTTGTGTAGCATCTTACCCTCACCAAGAATGATGCCACAGTATAAAGACAACATGATCAATTTTAACAGTCAGCTAACATATCTGTGTCATTCACAGGGATCCAGTGTCTGTTGGCCTGGGATGACATGCTCATCATGCCACGTTGCTTCACTAGGGACGGCTTGCACCTGACACCCCTGGGCTTTCCAATACTGGCTAAGGCACGTGGCACACCCATAGTGCCTTTTTTAGGCAAGGCTCAAATGACAAAACCCACTCCATAGACAATACCAGGTAAAATAAACTAAGGGTAATGCTGCTCAATGCCAGAAATGTACACCTCTAACTGCACGCACACAAGGCTCTCTTCAGTATGGAGAATATAAATATCTGTGCAGTAACATTCACCTGGTTCGAGGCTCCCGACAGCACCCCAGCACTACCAGGTTACACGTCATACCATGGTTTCGGACACAATAACCAGGCCACACCACAAAGGGAGGGGGAGTATCCATATACGTAAAAGATACTCAAACCTCCAGGATAGTAGCACTGCACAAATCATTGGGGACCATCTATGTAGTGGCCTAAACTGCCTTTCAGGCTGTAGCCTGCTACAGACCACACTCCCAAACCCAGGGACCACACTCGGCTTTCCTGAGAACAGAACACTGGACAATATGTAGGTCTGTACAAACACCATTATACTGGATGACCTGAAGTAGCCAAACATTTACTGGGAATACTACTCAAGCCCCGACACCCTCGCACAATGGTTCCTCATATATATCAACTCAAATGCTATGGAACAAGTGGTCACCACCCCCACATGAGGGGTGTACATATTGGACCTGGTCATCACCAACATGCGGACTCTATTTTCCACACCAGAGGTATACCCCTCATTGGTAAGGTCAGACCATACATTTATCTCACTGGACATCCATATCCCGTCCCCACACCCAACCAAGGTAATCTCGGTGAGGTACTTCTCAAAAGCAAACATCATACTTCTCAGAACAGAGGTGTTTTCATTCAAAGCCCCTGGGCCAGTGGGAACTACGACTCATATCACAGTATCCTTTAGAAACCCATTGTATGGACACCTACAGGAAAGCATGGATCATGCTATCCCACATGAATACAAGACTCACTCCTCTAAAGGCAGGTGACCTGTCTGGTGGACTACGACCATAAATAAGCTATGAAACAAAAGGAGGAGGCTACTACATGATAGAGCAGTCTCCCACAAAGGGGAGGCATCTCTGATCAGTACTAGCAAGTAGCTACAATCAGTCATAACATCATCTAAGTCCAGCTTCGACAGTACGATTGCACATGACACTAAAGCCAATCACAAGGCCTTCTTTAGTTATGTCAGGAACCTGGATGGCAACTCCCAGATATGCTCTGAGTTAGTGCATAATGACAATGAAATACACTGAACCCACACACATTGCCAAAATCCTGGTAGAACGGTTCAGTGCATATTCCTAACCCCTATTCCCCACACATACTAATGTCCCTGACAACAGAGTGTAGCCTCCACGACATCACAGATGAACATGTGAGAGCTGCCCTCTCCAAAGCGATAACACAGCATCAATGGGTCCAGATGGTGTCCCAGGCTGCATCTTACACATGCTTCATGAAGAACATAACACTCACATAACATCACTGTTCAATATCAGACTTACTACAGGATATGTACCCAAGGAATGGCATACAGCAACAGTGGTCCCGCTTACCAACGGTGGTGCCACAAGGGACCCTGGACACTATCACCCTATAAGCTTGACTAGCCTGGTCTGCAAAGCTATGGAGAGTATCATCCTGGAACACATTTACAGACGTCGACAACCTCTAGACACTGGATCCTACCCAATTCACCTTTGTTAAGGGCAGATCTTGCCTCTTGCACCTGCCGACTTCTTTGAATCAGTTACCAGGGCCATACACATAGTGAAGGTAGTCCACACAGCTTACCTGGACCTCCCAAACACCTTTGGCACAATACCACACTCGGGCATCTTAGATACACTCACCAGCTTACATATCAACACATATGTCCCAAGATGAATTGCAAACTGAAACAGGGATAGCATCCACATGTTCGGAATTGCAGGTGCCATGTCAGACTCTACACCAGTTACATGTGGCGTCCCACAAGGCTCAGTTCTGGGACCTGTCTTGTTCAGTATATATTCCTGCGAGGTACAGGCTAACGCGGGGGGAGTATGTCTGACCAGGTTCGCAGATGACTGCAGACCGGGTGCCATAATCGACTCTCCAGCTGACACATGCATCCTCCTAAAGGGTCTCACAGAGATGGATAAGTGGTGCCAGAGCCATAGCCTACAGCTAACTGCCATACAATGCATACATATCCCCTTTGTGAATGACAAAGTGCACACAGATTAACACATAGGTGGTAATCCATTACATAGAGAAGGTGTACATATGGATTTGGGGTCCACAGTAGATACTCATCTCTCCTTTGAATATTACATTGGCAAAGTGGTTAGGTAAACCTTCTATATAGCCCACCTTATCCCAAAAGGTTACACATCTAAATCCAGAGAGGTCATTGTGCACCTCTACTCATCACGCCCATACTTGAGTACAATGTCCCATTTGGGATGTACCTTACCCGACACCTGCAGTAACTGTCATGACCCCAAAGGTACCTCACCAAGTGGAACAGGAGACTCATACAGATGCCCTACACAGTTCAGCTGCAGAAACACCAGCTGTACTCAGTTGCTTAATGCTTAGCCATATGCAATCTGTGCCTGCTGTATACAGCCATGTCCAGCCCAGACTTGTTGGTCATGCTCCACCTCAGGATATCAGAATCCCTTACAGTTACACGCTCCAGGACTTCAACCTCAGCACAGAATTAATAGGACATGCTGGAGGGACAGATTCATATCCCAGAAGCTCCCCTCACTCTGAAACGACATCCCAGTCCAAGTTAGGCAGAGCCCCTCACTGACCCTCTTCAAGGGGAAATACTGACAAGTGGATGGGTGATCATACGTTTACCCCTGGGATCTCTTCTGGGTCCCTGCTAGACAGAAGCACAGTACACTAACCATACAACGGCTATCTTATGTGACCTATTATTCAAAGGCACAGGGTGGTGACAGCCATACACACTCTGGCTAGGCTTCTGAATGCCTTAGGGCTGACATCTAGTATCAACCTATGAACCTATGCAGCTATGATAATGTTTGGAGTGCACATTGTTTATTGATGATACTGACTGCAGATTTGTTATCCTCTTTGCTTTCCCACTTTCTATGTACAATCTATGTATCTGTAGTACATATTTGATTATGACAGGATTCCCAGATGTTATATATGTGTCTGTTGTCTTATAACTGTGTGCACAAGGCAGGATTGTTGGCTAGTGAGAGGTTCCTGGGTTAACAGGTGAACTGCCAAATATGTCTGGCCCATTGCTGCACTCAGACAAGGCCTAAGTGTGTGAGCATGCCCAATTTGCACTTTCACTGTTTTGTTGCCTGACATTTGTTTCATTTATTCAAGTGTGTGATCATGCCCAGTGTGACATTTCAGTATGTTGCTATCTGGAGTCCGGTACATTTGTTACCATGTGTGAACATGCCCAATATTAACATGTGTACTATGTGTGTTTGAAATCAAGTTATATTTGTACTGCAGTGCTCACCTTTGTGTCATAACTTGACATGAATTATGCTGTGACTGTGGGATTTCAATGACACACTTTGCATACACTTATCAACATGTCTTCATACAGGCTGACCAGTGAAATACTGTTGTGGTTTGTTGGTTCAGTACTGTGACAAAAGTACACAGTATCCTAGGGTTCGAGGCCTGTCACTGCTTTAAATTTTCATACTGGCCAGAACAGACTGCTTAAGGTCCACTAAAGCATATATGTGCATGTTTACCTGCTTTTGCTCAACTATGCCCAACTTTGACCAGACTTGACCAACATTGCTCAACAGTTTTCAACATTGATGAACGTTGGCCAATACTGCTCAACATTGGCCAAAGTTGTGCCAGTTAGTGTATACGCTTATGTTTACATATACTACATAGTGGCAAAGCTGTTTAGCACTGCTTTATATTGCTTAACACAGGTCAATCATGCCTCAGGTGGTGCTGCAGGGCTGCCTATGTCGGATACACATAGTACACTCCCTATACATGTTTGAAAACAGGTAGTGTCAAGTTAGGCATCCCCTTTTACTGTATGTGCGGGTCAGGGAGCTGTATCATTTCCAGGGTTCCTACTGAGCCAGTGTATGTGCTATGCGTTGCCTCTTTGCCAAGGTCAAAGCATACTGGGCATGCCCCCTTCTGCCTACTGGGGCAGGCTGAAGTTGTTCCTCCTCTGAGTCACGCTCCGCCTGTGATGGCCTTGGCAATGGTGGGGGGCTGTTTGGCTCGGGCCTATGCTGATCCTGCTGCAGCTGTTTTCGCAGGATCATATTATGTAGCACAGCACATACCATGAAAATTTGGGTACATGCAGTTGGTGAGTACTGCAAGGCTCCACCAGAGGTGTCCAGGCACCGGAACCATGACTTGAGCAGCCCAAACACAAGCTCGATTACATTTCGTGTTTGTGCGTGTGCCTCATTATGGCGTTCCTGTTCAGGTGTGTGTGCATTTCTGATGGGTGTCATCAGCCTCGGCTCCAGTACATATTCAGCATCCCCCACTAGGTGACCATGAGGGATATCCCCATTGGCAAATGTCTGGTACAGCTGCGTCAGATGCCAGATATGGGAATCGTGGTAGCTTCCAGGGCAACCAGCACACACATTCATTATTATGCCCTGGGCATCACACACAACCTGGCAGTTGATGGAGGGGAAGCCCTTGCGGTTAATGTAGGCCCTACCCCGCTCACTAGCTGGTGCTTTGATGCGTATGTGAGTGCAGTCTATTGTACCCACTACCTCAAGGTATTCTGCTATTTGCTGGAAGAGACGCATATTGCTGGCCAATACCTCACGGGAATTGGGGAAATATACATGATCACCGACATGTGCTGACATGGCATCCAGGAACTGGTGCAGTACCCTGGATGCTGATGCCTGTGATATCCCCATCATACCACCAGTTGGTCTCTGGAAAGTACCTGTTGCTAGTATTCGTAGGCCAACACATACCTTGGTTTCCACTGGAATAGGTTCCCCTCAGTTGGTTCTGTGTGTAAGGCATGGCCTGCACAGCTCAACAATTTGCTGCATGAGGTCTCTGTCCACTCTATAGCGCTCCACTATCTCCAACTTATGTAGCCCCTGGTAGGTTACCCTGGGCCTGTACACTCTTCTCCGTCTCCTCACTGGGGGTTGGTCGGCAGCATTCACATTGTCACCACCCTCAGCATGCTGCATATGTCGCCTTATGACAGCAGTGGCAGCCCCTAACATTCCTTTGTCTCAGTTAAGCCTTTTCAGTATTCACTTCTCTTAGCTTACTGCAGTGCTGCAGTGTCTCTGAGGAATACATGATGAAAAGTTGTATGCAGAGTTTTAAGTGCTGGGCTGGGCTGGTTTACTGCCTGTGTAATTGCCTGATTCTGATTATTTCCACCTGCTAGCTCTGCTGATTCTCCCTGGTTAACTTCCTACTGTTTGTTGTGCTTCCTTTTCCCATTCCATTTCCTCAGGGGGGCAGCGCCACGCACACCAGCGCAAACATGCTAACACGCGTGCACACAGCCTTAAACAGAGTTACACTAGCTAATTCCTGCTTAAACGCGTGCACACAGGCTTACACGGCCTAACAATTCCAAAACTCCTTCATCTTCCTCTCTTAAAACCTGGTTGCCTCATGGTTTTGGCATCTTTTCAGGCTTGTTGGCTGTTGGTGAAGCACCCACCAAGAGGAGAAAACGTTGAGAGAAGAAAGGAGCCACTTTTGAGACTTTAAGTATTTTTCCTCTGTTTATTTGCTAAGTTTTTCTTCATAGCCACCCATTTTGAGCATTTTCTGGCTTGTTAAAATTGATTTCTGCATTAGTAACTGTATTTAGAGCACAACCTAGAGCTGTTTACTGAATTTCCTGTTTGCACTTATTTTCAAAATCGTTTTTTCTCAAAACTTGCATTTTATCTGTCTTTGGCCTAGCACTCTTGTGTGGGGTCATTTACTGCACTGTTATAACTTGTTGATACTTGTTAACCTCTGCTATCTCTGAAAAAACAAAAAAAAACAACAAAAAAATCTTGCTTTTTTCCCCACTTTTCTGAGATTTAAAAAAGTTCAGTTACAGGCTTGCTGTTCTTGAACTGTTTGTAAGTTTCTGTGAGGCCATTTTTTGCTTGGGCTAAAGGAAAGTCTCTCTGTTGATCAGTGACAGTGAAAAACATTGAGCAGCCTGCCTGCCCCTGTGGGAGTGGTTACTGACTTGAAACTGTAGTTTTATGGCCATTCTGGGTCAATTCCAAAATTCCTTCATCTTCCTCTCTTAAAACCTGGTTGCCTCGTGGTTTTTGCATCTTTTCAGGCTTGTTGGCTGTTGGTGAAGCACCCACCAAGAGGAGAAAACGCTGACAGAAGAAAGGAGCCACTTTTGAGACTTTAAGTATTTTTCCTCTGTTTATTTGCTAAGTTTTTCTGCATAGCCGCCTATTTTGAGCATTTTCTGGCTTGTTAAAATTGATTTCTGCATTAGTAACTGTATTTAGAGCACAACCTAGAGCTGTTTACTGAATTTCCTGTTTGCACTTATTTTTAAAATCGTTTTTTTCTCAAAACTTGCATTTTATCTGTCTTTGGCCTAGCACTCTTGTGTGGGGTAATTTACTGCACTGTTATAACTTGTTGATACTTGTTAACCTCTGCTATCTCTGCAAAACAAAAAAACAAAAAATCTTGCTTTTTTCCCACTTTTCTGAGATTTAAAAAAGTTCAGTTACAGGCTTGCTGTTCTTGAACTGTTTGTAAGTTTCTGTGAGGCCATTTTTTGCTTGGGCTAAAGGAAAGTCTCTCTGTTGATCAGTGGCAGTGAAAAACATTGAGCAGCCTGCCTGCCCCTGTGGGAGTGGTTACTGACTTGAAACTGTAGTTTTATTGGCCATTTTGGGTCAATTCCAAAACTCCTTCATCTTCCTCTCCTAAAACCCTCTTTTGCGCGTTTTTTGAGCATAGCGCAACAGCGGGCAGCGCCGCCTAATTGGGTTTAAACTATTCCTGGCTCCACAAAGTCTGCTCTATCTCTCAATTTAAACACCATATTCTCATTCTAAGGCCCTTCACTGGTCCAATTAAGTAATCCTACAAGTTAGCACTATTAAACCATAAGCACCACTTACTCTTATACTCTCTACGATTACCCTGTCCTCTATTGGTCTGTCTTAAATTCAGTTTCCCTATTACTCTAGCATGTCCAAAGGTCAGTCAATGGTTTCCTCTCCAGTCCAGCTGGTGAATCTGGGAATTTTGAGGCAATGTTACAACTGTCTCATGTACACGGACAACCCTCTGCTCCTCCAAACAGGTTCAAATATATGTGAGAGATGCAACTATTTAGCCAATCTGGAGGCTGAGCTCTCTCATCTCAAAACTGATGTAACCAGTCAGGAGGAGAAGGTAACCTCACACAACACAATTCCAGTATCACATAGTCCCACTACATCAGCGAACCAAACACATAAATTCACTAAAACATACCCGGAGGCTCTAAATAAAAATCTATCTAAGCAACAGAGACCTCCAAAGCAGACTTCCAAGCAAACGCTACCTCAAAACTAAACACACACAACACATAACCCACAAAGTCAGTGTGCCAAGCAGCCACAGCCCTTAAGGCTGAATAACACACCTGATACTCTTGTTATAGGTGACTCTATTGTCAGACACAATGACATCCCGCTCACCAGGCTGAATAAAGAGAAGGTCACAGTGAGCTGCCTGTCGGGTGCTAGGATCCGACACATAACGCAAGCACTCAGGTCACTCCAAAGCAAATACAAATATGATTCAGTCATTGTACATGCTGGTGTGAATGACCCGAGACGTACCTCCATGGACTATATGAAGAGAGACATAGAGGAGCTCTCTGGTCATGTAGCCCAGGCTGGCATGACCCTGACCTTGAGCAGCATCTTACCCTCACCTAGAATGATGCCACAGTACAAAGACAAAATGATCGATTTTAACAATTGGCTAAAATTTTGGTGTCATTCAAAGGGGATCCAGTGTCTGTCAGCCTGGGATGACATGCGCGACAAGCCACGTTGCTTCGCTAGGGACGGCTTGCACCCGTCACCACTGGGCTTTCGTATATTGGCAAAGGCTCTTGCCACTCCCAAAATGCCTTTTTTAGGCAAGGCTCAAAAGTCAAACCCACCCTCATAGACAGCACAAGGAACAAGAAACTAAGGGTAATGCTGCTAACCACCAGAAGTCTTAACCTCAAGATGCACGCACTCAAAGCTCTCCTCAGTATGGAGAACATCGATATCTGTGCAGTGACAGAAACCTGGTTCAAGGCTCCAGAGAGCACCCCAGCACTACCAAGCTATACCTCATATCATGCTTTTCAGCCCCAAAACCCAAACCGAACCACAAAAGGAGGGGGAGTTTCCATATTTATCAAGGATATCCACACCTCCAGGTTAGTGGCATTGCACGAAGTATCGGAGACCATCCATGTGCAACTTACAGTGGGCAAGACTGCTTTTCAGTTTATAGCATCCTATAGACCACCCTCTCAAAGTCAGGAATCCCATTCGGCTTTCCTGAAAACATTGGAGAACATGAAGATCTCTCTGAACACCATTATATTGGGCGACTTCAACTACCCAAACATTGACTGGAAGCACTACTCAAGCCCCAGCACCTTAGCCCAAAGATTCCTGGAAATTATAAACTCAAATGCTATGGAACAACTAGTCACCACTCCCACAAGAGGGGACAACATACTAGACCTGATCATTACCAACATGGGGACTCTATGCTCCACACCAGAAGTATATCCCTCATTGGTAAAATCAGACCATAAATTAATTTCGCTGGCTGTCCACATCCCGACCCCACCCCCAGCCCAGAAAACCACAGTGAAAAACTTCTCAAAAGCGAACTTCTCACTTCTCAAAACTGAAGTGGAATCCTTCAAGGCCCCAGGGCCAGTGGAAACTACAGCCCAAACTGCAGAATTCTATATAAATGCATTATACGGACATCTCCAGGAATGCATAGATTATGCTATCCCAAACAAAACCAAGAACCAATCATCCAAAGGGAGGCGTCCAGTCTGGTGGACCCCTGCCATAAATAAACTGTACAACAGAAGGAGGAAGCTACTACATGATAGAGCAAAATCCCTAATAGGGAAGGCATCTCTGATCAGTACTAGCAAAAAATTACGATCCCTCATAAAATCCTCCAAGGCCAGCTTTGAGAGAAAAATTGCACAGGATACCAAAGACAATCATAAGGCTTTTTTCAGTTATGTTAGAAACCTGGGATGCAACTCCCAGACTTGTTCTGAGTTGATTCTAAACGACAAAACATACACTGAACCCACAGACATCGCCAATATCCTGGCAGACAGGTTCAGTGCAAACTTCCCCCCCAAAAGAGCAAGTATCTATCCCAGCAGAGGGCTGCCTCCCAAACATCTCAGATGCTCAGGTGAAGGCTGCCCTCTCCAAAGCAAAAAACACTGCTTCCATGGGACCAGATGGCGTCCCAGTTTGCGTCCTACATGAGCTACAAGAGGAACTAATCCCTCAAATAAAACAGCTATACAATCTCAGCCTCACTACAGGATATATGCCCACAGAATGGCGCACAGCAACATTGGTCCCACTCCACAAAGGTGGAGCCTCTACGGACCCTGGAAACTATCGCCCCATAAGCCTGACTAGCTTAGTCTGCAAGGCTATGGAGAGGATCATCATGGAGCTCATAAACAAAGACATTGGGGACCTACAGACACTAGATCCTACCCAGTTCGGCTTTGTCAAGGGCAGATCCTGCCTTTTGAACCTGGTTGACTTCTTTGAAACAGTCACCAAAGCCATAGATGAAGGGAAGGTAGTCCACACAGCCTATCTGGACCTTGCAAAGGCATTTGACACAATACCCCACTCGGGCATCATAGATAAGCTATCCAGCTTAAATATAAACCCCTATGTCACAAGATGGGTCGCAAACTGGCTCAAAGACAGAACCCACAGAGTGAGAGTTGCTGGAGCCATGTCAGACTCTAAACCGGTCACAAGTGGCATCCCACAGGGTTCTGTTCTGGGACCACTCTTGTTCAGTATATACTTTTCCGATGTACAGGCAAACGTGGGAGGACTATGGCTCACCAAGTTCGCAGACAACTGCAAACTGGGCGCCATAATCAACTCTCCAGCTGACACAAACATCCTTCAAAAAGGTCTCACAGAGACAGATAACTGGTGCCAGCGCCATGGTTTAAAGCTAAATGCCAAAAAATGTATAGTCATACCCTTTTGCAAAAACAATGTGCCCATAAATTACCACATAGGCGGAAACCCATTATGTACAGAGAAAGTTATTAGGGACGTGGGGACCCAAGTTGATAGCAATCTCTCCTTTGAAAACCACATTGCCAAAGTGGTTAGAAAGACCTTCTACATAGCCCACCTCATCACGAAGGGTTTCACATCTAGATCAAGAGAGGTAATCGTGCCCCTTTATTCATCCCTCATCAGGCCCATCATAGAATACAATGCCCCTTTTGGGATGTACCTTATCCGACACCTGCAGCAATTAGAAAGACCCCAAAAGTATCTCACCAAGAGGATCAAGGGTCTCAAACAGATGCCATATGCTGCTCGGTTAAAAAAACTCCAGCTGTACTCAGTTGCATACCGCCTACTTCGAGGCGATCTATGCCTGACATACAAAGCTATGTCAAATCCAGAATTAATGGACATGCTCCACCTCAGTAAATCTAAATCCCTTAGAGCCACACGCACGAGGGACTTGAACCTCAGCACAGAAATAAATAGAACTTACTGGAGGGACAGGTTCATAACCCAGAGGCTCCCTTCGCTCTGGAATAGAATTCCAGTTCATATGAGGCAGAGCACCTCACTGAATCTCTTCAAGAAGAATCTCGATAAGTGGATGGGGGATCGTAGGTTTGTCCCAGGGATTACTCCCGTGTCACTATTAGACAGAGGCACAGTAAACTAAACCTTAAAAAGGGCACAGTATACTGAAATCAAGGGGTGGCGTAAGCCATACAGAATCGGGCTAGGCTTATAATTGCCCCAGGGCAGATAGCCTAGTATGAACCTATAATTCCTGCTTAAAAGCACGCACACAAGTGCAAACGCGCTTACACAGTTTTCAACATCCTTACACATGCTTACTCCTGCTTAAACATGCGCACACAGTCTTACTCGGATATACAGGCACGCACATGCGTGCATACATGTTGCAAGCACTTTTACAAGAAACTTTGGTGATATCCACGGCATGCACCTTCTATTTCTTGACTTTAGCTTGGATACCTGGTGACACACCTCTTCCAGTGATGAGTAACTGACAGCTAACACATGCCACTCTGCTCCAATGAGCTGACATTCTTTCATAATTACCCCCCTCGTGATGTCACCTATATCCTACTCTGTTACTCCCCTTATCCTAGTCTTACACTCCACTGACTGTGCTCACTTGCTATGTAGACTTGGGATTCACTATCCTTACCCTCATTTGCATAGGATTGCCTACTAATGCTTGGTTACATCTCTTAGACTGGGTTCCCCCCTTAGCAACCTCTACTCGGTAGCCATGTTGTC
This sequence comes from Protopterus annectens, assembly GCF_019279795.1. Taxonomy (NCBI): domain Eukaryota; kingdom Metazoa; phylum Chordata; order Ceratodontiformes; family Protopteridae; genus Protopterus; species Protopterus annectens. The sequence continues at coordinate 1,902,523,292 of NC_056732.1, read as the reverse complement.
TTCAGCCTGCCATTCCCTTGCATTGTAAATTAACAATTTAAATAAATTCCATATTTGTAGGTTTTAATCATTAGTTTTCTGTTTTTTAGAGCGCAGGCGCTGCTCTATGCTTAAACATCACAAATCGGAGAAAAAAATTAATTAATTTTTTTTTTCATATTGCATTGGGAAACATTGCCAGTGGCCGTATATTTGGCCATTGGCATGCTTCCTCTACTGGATGCAACCTTTACTTGGCGCTGTCATGGCTCCGTTTTGCTATTTGCAGAACAGTACTCAGTTGTCAACTGAGCACATTTCTGCAAATAACACTGCTCTTACTCGGACAGGTTCGGGTTTCCTGAATCGCAAATGTACCTCATTTGCATGCCTTTCAGCTGCAATTGATGTAATTTGCATATCCGAGCCCTGTCCGTGTAAGAGCCACTTTAGGAGCTCTCTTGCACACCCCTGCAGGCTGTTCCTGGATCGCTCGTCGGACATGATGGCTGCATGGAGTCTTATTGTACTCTTAGACTCTGTGCAAGCCATCGTGAATCCGGCCCGATATCTTCATTGAAATAGATCTATACATGTTTTAAATGTGTAGTGGGTTGTGCAGAGTACAGTATGACTGCGTATGCAATGGAAATCTCTGACTGCACTCACGACCAGAAGCAATATTTGGTTATATACCAGTCTGGAATCTGGTATTGTGAATGTAATACCAGGTAAAAAGCAGTGGATTATTTAATCTACTTATCCACGCCATTTGCAGTTGTTGTAGTGAGCAGTCTGTTCACTCTTTCTTCTGTTTTGTAGCCATTATCACCATTTTCTGGTGTAATCGCCTGATCCTACCCGCTATGCGATGCTCATAACACCCCATTGTGCATCACTGTAGACTGCACTGACAAGTTTCCATCTCCTAAAGTGATCTTACCCGTCTGTGTCTCACTTTCATTGTCTCTCACACGGATAGATATAGATATATACAAAGACAGATAGACAGCTGGAGATGATAGCGAACAGATGCTATGCGATGTGTCTTTTTAAAGTGGATAACAGTGGTACAGAAATCTTTATTTAAAAATGTCAAATATGCAGTACACTGTGGAGAACAGTTCTCTGTCATTGTTTTTCTGACCCTGGCTTTATTATTGCATTTTGGCGGTGTTTACTTTCATAAGTGCATTATGCACTCGTGCGAATACGCTTTGTTCGAAAGGAGGTTTTCAAAGTAGCAAAACCTGGAAAAAAATAGAGCGAATGTGCAATGGGCGAATGCACATTGGCATTCACTCATTGCAGATTCGACATTGTGGGTGCGGATTGCACTATAACTGGGATCCTGTAGTGCGATCTCGGAGTTAGTATATTAAAGTAGGAGGGCAAGGGGGGTGTAGCATTACGATGTGTCTACAACATTTCAGTTAGAAAATCAGCAAATCCGCTGTTCAATTTGCTGATTTTCGAACTTCTGAGAATGTCAAAGTATAAAATTCACACATTTTTTGCGAACCAAATCCGAGACTGACAGTGTCATTTACAACAATATGAATGTATACCTTTTGGCGGGTATTCTTACCTTGTCTATGCCAAAGTGTACTAAAATATGTAGTCAGGCATAATCCGGCTTGGCTTGTTTCAATATGTGTCTCAACTACCCCTGATTTAGATTTGTTTTACTTCAGAAGATGTATAAACTGGCATTCTCTTTACTCTGCCAATGTTTTGAGTTAATGGTACTAATGTTTTATAAATATCCCTGATTGTCCCTTTTTTTTCTAGGTCTGTCCCTGATTGGTTCAAAGTTAAGCATTTCAATATAAAACTGAGGGATGTAAATGTCATGCGGTTTCTATACAGCAGTCACACAAGAAAAGTTCATGAGATAACCATTCCTGGTTTTCTTGTATCTTTACTGAGGACTGAAAATTAAGTTCCTGTCTTAGACCAAAGTTTCACTGTTAAAGCCATAGCATTACTGGCATACACTGCATGAGACAACACTCTTGTAATGAAGCATTTTTCCCCCAAAAGAAATATTTACATGGCTATGTACATGTAACAACAGTACAGTATGTAATATATAAATATATACACGAGTTGTGCAATTAGAAAAAATGTGTTCGTTGTTCATGCATTGAACCGAGTTACAGACTTTATATAAAGTCATTGTAACTGACTGCCTTCTTTACAAGCGCTCATTACAAGTGTTGCCCTGATAATGGAAAAGTACCACTAAAACAGCAGTCCCTGACAGAAAACTTACAATACTGTCAAAAAATAATACTGGGTTTCTTAAAGGGGAAATACAGCTTTTAGTCAGAAAATAAAAAAAAAATATTTTCTTAAAAAGGCAACATTTTCTATGTCGAGGGGTTATTCCTGTGAGGACTTATCTGCCTGAAATGAGACTTGAAGCCAAATGCTGCTCCTGTGAAGCCTTGGAGTTGCTTCCTCTTAAGGTGGCTAGAAAGTACTAAAGTTGTCCATACAATACCTCTCAACCTCTTAGAGTAAGAAATCTGGACACAGCCACAAATAACAAGGTGTCAAAGGCCCAAAAATAGGGACAATTTTTAAATATTCCTGAAGGGTATCAGGTCTAAAACGCAAATATCTATCATTATTTTCTGTTTTCAGTCTTTAATGACTTGCCAATAATTTTCCAGAAAACTACAATTTTATTAAAAACAAACAAAAAATATGAGACAAAAGTCTGGACATTCTACGGACATCTGTACAGTTGAGAGGTATGGTCCACACTGTTTGCTGATTTTCCTACAATGCAATAACCAACCAGCAGTGAAAATGTAGGTGTGGGAGGGAGACAGAGTTTTATGAAGCTGTCCAGATGTGACTTGGGCAGGACACAACCCATATACCCAAAACACTAATGCAGTAGTAAGAATAATGAACATTTTCTACTGTTGTGAAAAATAATCACCATCATAAACCCCCTGTTCCACATTTTCAACTTGAGACTGGGGTATTGTGTCATTTGCTGTCATCTCTCCCTGTTCAGTGCCACTTTTCTACCTTCTTCAACAGTCATGCATGACTGTTGCAGGTCTTCTTTCACATAACCCATCCATCTCTTTGTTGGATGCCCTAGTTTCCTCTTGCCTTCTTCCTGTCTGTCCCAAATCTTCTTCACCAGATTGTCTTCTGCTTTCCTGCACATGTACTTGAACCACAGTAATATATTCTCACTGAAATTTTCTGCAACTGGAGCTACTTTGGCTTCAGCTCTTATGTCCTCATTCTTTCTTCTGTCCTACAGTGTACATCCTACCACTCATCTTTGGCATTTCATCTCCGTTATCTATAACTCTCCAACTGCTCTGCCTTTACTGCCCAGGTTTCTGTATGATATAGTAGTACTGCTCGCACTACTGAGCTGCACATCTTACTTTTAAGCTTCTTTGGCATTCTTCTGTCATATACTACCCCTGATACTTTGTGCCAGTTGGCTGCAGCCCCTCTGAGTCTAGCTTTGACCTTGTCATTCAGACTACCCTTCTCCTCAAGCACCCCTCCCAGATACCTAAAGCTGCTAACCTTTTCCACTATTTTCCCTTTTATCTCAGTTCTCAGCTTCTTCTGATTTCTCCCATTTGCTGCTATTACATCTGTCTCATCTGTATTAGTTTCACCCCATGTACCTTCAGTTTTAAATTTCATTCCCCTACCCTTTGCCGAAGTTCTTGCTCAGAGTCTGCCTGCAATTCTATATCATCTGCATACAGACTTTCTTGCTCTGTCCCCTCCAACCTGTTTGCTAATGTAGTTCATCACTAATATGAACAGCAGTGGGCTCAGAGCTGAGCCCTGATGCACACTAACTCCCACTGGGAACCCCTCTGTAAGTGCAAACGTTGTTCATACTTGAGATATTGGGTCCTTGTACATAGCTTGACTAGTTCTACCAATGTTTCGAAGTAGGCCGGGTTCTAAACCCACTTATCACTGGTCAATACCATACCCATGCCCATTTTGGTGATGTTGGTCAACATGACCATTTCACACTGAGCTAATCGAAGGAAGGACACTCAGCAAACTCGGAGCTATAATATATAACATTAAGTATCCTGTTTTTTGTTTATTTTGTTCTTTATTTCTTTGTTATTTATAGCACTTTGTGTAGTGTGTATTTTCTAGCTAGTTTCACTGTGTGTGAGGTATTAACTGGAAATTGTCCATTTTTATTAAGCATCTGCTGGGTTGTTTGTTTCTGATAACTTGTTGCAGTTAAACTCTTTTTTCTAGAGGCTCCTTTAGCTGTTTAAAACTTTCATTTAAAGGCTCACTGCTGCTTTTCAGCTGTGAGAAACATTTATGCAGTTTGTTTCTAAGTAGTGGGGATATTTGTAGCATTTCCATATTCAGGCTTGTATTTGGGCCTAGTGTTTGTGGAGGCTGTGTGTCTGAGCACATATTCAGGGACATCTTGGTTTAGCCAAAGCCATCAGGCATTTCAGTGAGAGAGAATTGTTTGAGGTCATTGGCTGACTGAGGTCACCTGGACTACAGCTTAGACTAAGCACCTCATTGGTTCTTTTGAGATTTCTTTCTTAAAAGCTGTCTCAGGTTTCAACTTTCTGTTACCTAAGAAGTTCAGTTGTGAGTGTTCTGCCATTTCACACTGAGCTAATCGAAGGAAGGACACTCAGCAAACTCAGAGTTATAATATATAACATTAATTATACTGTTTTTTTGTTTATTTTGTTCTTTATTTCTTTATTTATAGCACTTTGTGTACTGTGTATTTTTCTAGCTAGTTTCACTGTGTGTGAGGTATTAACTGGAAATTGTCCACTTTTATTAAACATCTGCTGGGTTGTTTGTTTCTGATAACTTGTTGCAGTTAAACTCTTTTTTCTAGAGGCTCCTTTAGCTGTTTAAAACTTTCATTTGAAGGCTCACTGCTGCTTTTCAGCTGTGAGAAACATTTCTGCAGTTTGTTTCCCACCCTCACTCCCTGTTGGTATAGTGTTTTTATAGTTGGTGGCTTTGCAGTTGCCCACCCCTACCTAGTGTAAATTTGATTTGGGACCCTCTTCCCAGTCCAGTGTCATTACCTCATTCTACCCAGTACAGGGAGAACATTTGAGAAGGCCAATCAGCTTAGATTCTGCTACTCCTTTCTCTCTTTCCACTAAAAAAAAAAAAAAAAAAAAAAACACAATTTTTTCTAAGCTTGTTTCCTGCCTTTCCTGTGGGTAGTCTAGCCTGGATACAGATTTGCTGTGTCCAGGACTATTTGTAGGGTTCTAGGGCCCAAGCCTTTCTGTGTTGGAGGAAAGCCTTCTAGCTTAATTTTGTTTCTTAGAACTAGCCAGTTGTTTGTTTCAGCACTTGTTCAGAACTTATTGTAAGCACTAAATAAGCTACAAATTACTACAGCACTCAATTTTCCACACTGTCTAGAGGAAAACAGTTTCTAGTACTTAACAAATAAGCACCTATCCAGGCATGTCTAAGGGTCAGCCCACGGTGTTTTCTCCTGTCTACCTGATGAATCTGGGCATCATGGGGCAATGCAGTAATTGCCTTATGTACACAGACAACCCTCTCCTCCTACCACCCAATACTACAACCTGTGAGAGATGCACTTATATAGCCAAACTGGAAGCAAAGCTCTCTTCACCCAAGACTGGACTAGACAGTCAAGAGGAGAAGGTAAACACTTGCACCGCACCACACTCAGTACATAGTCCCTCAAAACCTACACCACCAAAACACACACATAGAAACACAAAACACACACCTACATTCGCGGAGGTTCTCAGTAAAAACCTGCCCAAGCAACAGGGACCTCCAAAGCAGAAACACAAGTAACCTCCACCCCCCCCAACACAACCCAAATGACACATAGCCCACAAACTCAGTGTGCCACTCAACCACAGCCCATAAGGCATAACAACGTACCCAACACTCTAGTCATAGGTGACTCTATAGTCAGGCACACTGATGTTCCACTCACCAGGCTAAACAAGGAGAATGTTACTGTCAGCTGCCTGTTGGGTGCCAGGATCCACCACATAATGCATGCACTCAGGTCACTCCACAACAAGTACAAATATGACTATGTCATTGTCCATGTTGGTGTGAATGACCTGAGACGTACCTCCTTGAACTACATGAAAAGGGACATGGAGGAGCTGTCTGATCTTGTAGCCCAGGCAGGTATGACCCTAGCCCTGAATAGCATCCTGCCATCACCCAGAATGACACCACAGTACACGGACAAAATGATTGACTTCAACAAATGGCTAAGCTTCTGGTGTCATTCTAAGGGGATCCAGTATCTGTCTGCCTGGGATGACATGATCGACAAGCCACGATGCTTTGCCAGAGATGGCCTGCACCTGTCGCCCCTGGGATTCCGGATACTGGCTAAGGCTCTAGCCACCCCTTTAGTGCCTTTTTTAGGCAAGGTTCAAATGACAAATTCACCACCCTAACAGGTACAGGCAAGAAGAATCTGAGGGCATTGCTACTCAATGCTAGAAGTCTAAACCTCAAAATGCACTTTCTCAAGGCACTCCTTAAAATGGAGAACATCGATATCTGTGCAGTGACAGAGACCTGGTTCAAGGCTCCAGAGAGTACCCCTGCATTACCAGGCTATAATTCATACCACACCTTTCGGCCACCTAACCTGGACCAAAACACTAAAGGCGGAGGCGTGTCCATATTCATTAAGGAAATCCACACCTCCAGGCTAGTTGCTCAGCATAACGCATCCGAGATTATCCAAGTGCAACTAACTCTGGGCAAGACCGCAATCCAAATTGTAGCTTGCTACAGATCCCCCACCATGCCCCAGGATTCCCGCTCCTCATTTCTTAATACACTGGAAAATATTAGGGTACAACCTAATACCCTAATAATGGACAATTTCAACTACCCTACGATTAACTGGGAAATCTACTCATGTACCAACTCTTGTGCTCAACGTTTTCTGGAATTCATAAATTCCAGTGCCATGGATCAACTTATCCACACCCCCACCAGGGGCAGAAATATCCTAGACCTGGTTATTACCAACATGGGCAACTGGTGCTCCACACCAGAGGTCAATTCCTCGTTGGTCAGATCCGACCATAAGCTAATCACCCTAGACATCCACATCCCTCCCCCACCCCCCATTAGGGGAAACCACAGTAAAACATTTCTCCAAAGCCAACTTCACGCTTCTTACGACAGAAGTGGCAAACTTCATGACACCCATGCTGACGGACAACAGAGGTATGACTGCTGAATCCTACACAAATGCACTTTATAAGCACTTACATGAGTGCATGGATTGCGCAATCCCGAACAGAACCAAGATGCAATCCTCCAAAAAAAGGAAGCCAATCTGGTGGTCCCCTGCCATAAACAAACTCTACAAGAGAAGAAAGAAACTGTTGCAAAAAAGAGTAAAATCCCATGATTGGAAAAACTCCCTGGTCAGCTTTAGTAAGAAACTGAGATCCCTCATAAAATCCTCCAAAGCTAGTTATGAAAACAAAATCACCACTGACTCTAAAGACAACCACAAAGCATTCTATAGCTATGTCAAGAATCTCAATGGCAACACTCAGATCTGCTCTGAGTTACAGCACAATGGCACTAAAATATACAGAACCAACGGATATTGCCAACATCCAGGTAGATAGGTTCAGCGCTAACTTTACCCATCTGTCATCCCCTAAAGGGCCCATCTTTATACCAAAAGAATGCAAAGTTCCTGTAATCATGGCTGCACAAGTAAAAAATACACTATCCAAAGCCAAGAACACAGCATCCATGGGACCTGATGACATCCCAGGCTGTGTTCTACATGAACTACAGAACAAACTGGCACCCCACCTAAGTACCATGTTCAATCATAGCCTCACCTCAGGCTATGTGCCCACTGAATGGCGCACAGCGACAGTTATCCCACTCCACAAAGAGGGAGCCACAACAGACCCCAGAAACTTCCGCCCCATTAGCCTAACGAGCCTGGTCTGCAAAGCTATGGAGCGTATCATCATGGAACTTATAAACAATGACATTGGTAATCTCCAAACTCAGGACCCCACCCAGTGTGGGTTTGTAAAAGACAGATCATGTCTCCTAAACCTGATAGACTTCTTTGAAGCAGTCACCAAAGCCGTTGATGAGGGTAAGGTGGTTCACACAGCCTATCTAGATCTCGCCAAGGCTTTTGACACCATCCCCCACTCGGGAATAATAGATAAACTCACTAAACTAGGTATAAATCCCTATGTCACAAGATGGGTTGCCAACTGGCTCACTGACAGAACCCACACTGTGAAAGTAGCAGACTCCAAATCCAGTTTCAGACCAGTGACAAGTGGAGTACCACAGGGTTCAGTCCTGGGTCCTCTCCTGTTTGGTATCTACTTTTCTGAAGTACAGCCCAACACAGAAGGTCTTTGGCTAACGAAGTTCGCAGATGACTGCAAACTAGGAGCCATAATCAAAACTCCAAAAGATGTGGACATCCTACAAAAGGGCCTTGCTGAGACAGATGCCTGGTGTCAAAGCCATGGCCTCAAGCTCAATGCCAAAAAGTGAAAAAACTACACACGAACCAACTGGAACTAAAAGCAAAAGGCAAATTGAAGTCCAGGAACTCTGGCAAGGCAAAAGAAGCCAAATAACCCTTTAATGTAGTTTATTTCTTGTTTCTTGTAAGCGCTTTTGGTAAGGAAAATCTTCCCCACCTTCCTCAGACAAAACTTATGACAACCATCAAACGTTAAAGTGCTTATTAAATACTTAAATGGTTGTGACCTCATAATTGTGCATTGTCATTCCTTTTGGTAAAAACTCAGTACCCATGAACTACCACATAGGTGGTAGTCTACTTAACACCGAAAGTGTGATAAGAGACCTTGGGAGACAGGTGGACATTAGTCTCTCCTTTGATAATCACAATCGCTACAGTAGTCAGGAAATCCTTCTATGTGGCACACCTCATCACAAAAGGTTTCTCATCCAGGAAAAAAGAGGTCATTGTACCCCTCTACTTGTCACTCATTAGACCCATTATAGAGTACAATGCCCCTTTTGGTATGTACCTCACAAGACATCTACAACAACTGGAAAGGCCACAGAAATACCTCACAAAGAGGATTACTGGCCTCAAAGAGATGCCCTATGCAGACCGTCTCAAAAACTGCAGCTTTACTCCGTTGCATATCGCCTACTCAGAGGCGATCTCTGGCTAACACACAAAGCTATGTCAAACCCAGAGCTTTTAGACATGCTCCACTTAAAGAAATCCCAATCCCTACGAGCTACACGCTCTAGGGACCTAAACTTTTAGTTATGTACTTACCATAACTTCGGATGTATGGGATCCATCTCGCCTACATTCATAACTGATGGGTTCGGAGCCGATCCATCGGCTCCGACTCGGCCACTATATAGTAGAACGAAGTCTCTAATTGGCTGGGCTACCCCTTATCCCAGAATGCACCACGCCTGCTTCCCCAGATCTTGTTTGTTCGCTTTCATACCTACATCCAGACACAGAGGCATACCAGCAACTGTAACAAACTAAAGTCCTTCAAGAGAAAAACTCAGTAAGAAGCAGCATTCCCTCTAAATCCAATGGGAAGGGGGAAGGAGGGCGGGTACGTATGAATGTAGGCGAGATGGATCCCATACATCCGAAGTTATGGTAAGTACATAACTAAAAAATGTAATGGGATCCTATCTCGCCTACATTCATAACTGATGGGACAGCATCCCTAGCACCTAAATCCCGGGTGGCTCATTGGAAAACACTCCTGAGAACTGTGGAACCAAAGGAAGCTCTGCCCCGAGAAGCCACATCTATCTTGTAATGAGAAATGAAGGTGTGTGGAGAAGTTCAGGTAGCGGCCGCACAGATATCATCAATCAATAATTTGGAGTGGAATGCTACAGAAGTAGCCATTGCCCTGGTAGAATGAGCCCTGACTGGGAAAGGTAGCTCTTTGCTGGACCGTGAATAAATGAAGGAGATGCAATCTTTAATCCATTTGGCTATGGTGGTTTTAGCCACCGGTTGACCCAACCTATTTTCCGCAAAGGACACAAACAGCTGATCTGACTTTCGTGTCTGATTGGTCCTACTTAAATAAAAACGCAGTTGTCTGTGAACATCCAACTGATGGAAGATATATTCTGCGCTATTGGAGAATTTGGGAAAAAACACAGGGAGCTCCAAGGATTGTTGAATGCATAAGGGGGATGCTACCTTGGGCAAGAAAGAGGGATTTAACTTGAGGGACACTCTGTCTTTGTGAAAGGTCAAATAAGGAGGATTAGAACAGAGAGCCTGAAGCTCTGAGACCCGCTTGGCAGAGGTTATTGCCACCAAAAAGGCGGTTTTCCAAGATAGAAATTTTATATCACAAGTAGCTGCTGGTTCAAAGGGGCGGGCAATTAAAGAAGCTAGAACCATATTCAGGTCCCAAGGGGGCACAGGATGGGCTATTGGGGGCCGAAGGAGCCATGCTCCTTTAAGGAAAGATTTGCAAAGCCTGTTTGCCATTAAGGAAGGCTCAAAGGAGACATGAAAATTAGAGATAGCCGCCAGTTGGACTTTAATTGTGGAAACTGAAGAGCCCAAATAAAACAAAGAAGCCAGGAATTCTAAAACCTGAGGTACTGGGGCGGTAAGGGGATCTATACCTCATTGCTGGGCCCAAAGAGCAAACCTCTTCCACTTGCTGGAATACAGTTTAATAGTGGAAGGTTTGTGAGAAGAGGACAAAATGTGGATGATTTCTGGAGAAAAGGAGTTATCTCTGACTAAGGTTGGAAGTGGAGTAACCAAGCGGCCAACCTCAAGGACCTGAGGGATGGATGAGACTGTCCCAACTGATGAGTCAACAGGTCGGGCACCAGGTCCAGAAATCATGGGCCCTCCATCGCATACCTCAGAAGGAAGGGGAACCAAACCTGACGAGGCCAGTGTGGAGCGATCAAAATCATGTCGCTCCCAAGATAAATCGCCTTCTGTATCACCTTTGGGAGAAGGGGAAACGGAGGGAAGGCATAAAGTAGACCGGGGGGCCAACTGTGAGCTAGAGCATCCCTGGGAATCTGCTCCTGAGAGGGAGTCAGAGTGAAGAAGTCCCTGCATTTCGCATTGTGAGGACTGGCGAACAAGTCGCAACAAGGGAGGCCCCACGTGGCGAAGATGTTTGTAGCCACCCTGTCGTTGAGGGACCACTCGTGGGGTAACAGGAGAGTTCTGCTCAGCCTGTCTGCAATCACATTGGATTTCCCCGGAATGTGCGTTGCCACTAGGAAACGCTGGGTCGAAATCGCCCAATGCCACACTCTCATGGCCTCTTGGCAAAGAGGGTAGGACCTGGTTCCGCCTTGCTTGTTTATGTACCAGACTACTGACATGTTGTCGGATAGGATCGCAATAGTACCCTGTGGAAGAGCATGATGAAGTGCTTGCAACAACAGTAGCACCGCTCTCATTTCCAGGATATTGATATGTAAGTGCGTTTCGTGAGCCTGCCACGTGCCTTGGACAGACCTGTCCAGATAATGACCCCCCCACCCTGTCTGGGAGGCGTCCGTGGTCACCGTGGCGACGGGAGGCTGAAGGGCAAAGGGTCGCCCCTGGTCCAGGTTGGACCGAAGCAGCCACCGCAAATTTCGGTAATCTGGACCAAAGGGTTCAGGGGAAGTTCCTGAAAGGACCATTGAACCGACAGTAGCCATTGCAGCACCTGCATGTGCAGCCTGGCTAAGGGGACTAGTAGAATAGTCGAGGCCATCGTGCCCAATAACTGCAGAATCAGTCTGGCCTGAACTCGTGATCTGGGTAACAAAGTTTGAACCTGAGACTGCAGGACCTGAATCCTTTCTACCGGCAAGAATGCCCGCGTTCTTCTTGTGTCTAACTCTGCGCCTATAAATGTAATACGCTGAGACGGCTGCAGCACAGATTTTCCCCAGTTGAACGTGATTCCTAGTGAATGACCCAAACTGACTGTGGTCATAAGCGCCCGGACTAATAGATGCTTGGAGGTGGCAGTAAGGAGCCAGTCGTCTAGATAGGGAAACACTTGGAATCCTAGACTTCTCAAGTGAGCTGTCACTACTGCCAGACACTTGGTGAACACCCTGGGGGCTGTGGTGAGACCAAAGGGCAGTGCTCGGAACTGGAAATGACTGGTTCCCAGGCGGAAGCGTAAATGACTCCTGGACTCTTGACTTATCAGAATGTGATAGTAAGCGTCCTTGAGATCTATGGAGCACATCCAGACATCCTTCTCCAATAACGGGAGAATGGACTGAAGGGTGACCATTCGGAATTTGGATCTTTTTACAAAACAATTCAATGATCTGAGGTCCAAAATGGGCCTGAAGTCCCCTGTCTTTTTTGGCACCAAAAATAGTCTTGAGTAAGTTCCTGATCCGATCTGGTAGGTGGGGACAGGCTGGATGACTCCTTTTCTTAGCAGCTTTGAAACCTCGAGCGCTGCTTGATCCCGCTGACTGGGTGGCACGTCCGGGATTTTCCTGATAGGAAGAGGGGGGATCTTGATGAAAGGATTAGATAGCCTCCGGTTATGGTTCGGAGCACCCACTGATCCTTGGTGATAGATTCCCAAGCCTGTGGGTGTTCCGCAAAACGACCCCCGACTGGCTCCGGAGATGCGCAGTCGGGCCACTTCTCAGGGACGGGGAGCGTAGGATGGACCACGAAAGGAATCGCGGTCTCCAGAGTTACGGGGGGCCTCTGCCACCTCTGGCGCGGCATCTTCCTGAATCCCCCCCCCGCCTCTAGGGGGAGATCACTCGGTGGAGTAGGGAAAGGCCTTTGAGAGTTCCTGAACCACATTTTCCCTCCTCTCTGGGCCTTGGGATAAGGTCTAGAGGGAGCGGAAAAACGGGCCCCCACGGCAGTCAAGGTCTTGCCCTCCTGCTCGCACTGAGTCAGTGTGTCCTTCACCTTGGGTCCAAACAGGGAGGACCCATCAAAGGGGGCGTCAGTGAGGGAAGACTTAAAAGCCTCCGCAAAGTGACACAAGCGTAACCAGGCGTGTCTTCTAAGAGCCACGCCTGTTCCCGCTGCTCTACTCGCCCCTTCGGCCGCATATGAGATGAGCCTCATGGACGAGTTGACTATCGAAGATAGGGTAGTCATCTGGGCGCCAACAGTTTGGGCTAACGCCTCAGGAAGATTACCCGTAAGAGACTCACCTAAGTCTTTGAGGAGGTCCCTTTGGAGCCTTGTAAAATAACAAAGGTAATTCAGCGACTGTAGGGTAAAGGCCGCTGAAGAAAGGGTACGTTTCCCGTACCTATCCATGCTCCTGGAATCCTTATTAGGAGGGTGAATAGACGTTGAAGCCTCTGCCACGTCTTGCTGAGTGGCAGATGCCACCACCATTGCATCTACTGCAACTCCTTTCGTCAGAAATCCCTTTTGAGGAGGGGCTGAGAGGAACTTATTAGGCCTGGCGGGCACCGGTTCCACAGAATCAGGGTGTTCCCACACCCTTCGAGAAACTAAATCTAGTAATTCATCGAAGGGTGGAGACACCCAGGAGGCGGAGGGCTGGGCCCCAAAAGCCTTGAGGAAGACTGACTCCTCCACGGAGGGGGTTTTGAACTGCCAATCGCCTCACTGTCTCAGGATCTCGAGGATATCTGAGAATGAGACGTCATCCAAGGACGATTTTGGGGACCCCTCCGCATCATCGATGTCAGTATCTGATGTGATAGACTCATGCTGGGAGTCAATGTGCTTCCTCTTGCACAATTTTTTTCTTGGAGGTTCATCTGAAGCGGATTCAGAAGGATCTCCCGGGAGAAGGGAACCCCCCAAGGGGGTATCCTCAGGCCCTGGGGCCCCACTGTCGTGGGAATGAAGCACACCAGAAGCACCAGTTCCCAAGTCTAGGGACGGTGAGGTAGAAACTTGCTGAGCCGGCATGGACATGGCCAGCGCACTCCTCATGGCCTCAAAAGCAGGACCACCAGACTCTACAGAGGACACCGGCTGAGAGACCACGACGGTACCGGGAATCCTTGCGGCCGACGCTCCGAGGGGGAGACTAGGCACCAAAGCTACCAGTTCCAAAGTGTTCCCCTCGGCCCCGACCGAGGAAGTCCCGGTACTGAACCCTGACACCGAGAACAGGGTAGGAATGATGGTCGGAGCAGAGAAGCTCAGAGGGAGTCTCGGTTCCGACTGGACAGCTCTGCTACGCTCTACCGTCACCGACTCCAACGGCTCCGAGGAAGTTGGAGGAGGAATCGGATGCGTCGAAGTGGGGACCGGCTCTGGAGCCGAGTGGGCTGGAGCCGAGACCATTTTTGCAAAAACCGGGGACTGGAAAAGCCTCTGGATAACTCTGTCCAAATCTGAGTCTGACAACCTGGAGGATTTAGAGGAAATAGATGGGAGCCGAGACGGCTTCTCTCTCGGCTCCGATAGAACAGGGGACCAGCTCCGAAATGGCTCCAACACCATCGGCACCGGATCCGGAACCGTATGAATAAGCATCGGCGCCGAAGGAGACTTCGGAGCCGTGGGGGGAAGAGTCTGAGCTGCACACCTCCAACGGCTCAGAGACCAACGGAGCCGAAGCAGGTGATTCGCCTCTCGATCCCCCAACCTACGGCTCCGACACCAATGGAGCCGAGGAAAGAGGTATTGAGGCAGACCCTTCCACCCGAGGCTCCGAAGCCCTTGGAGCCGAGGAAGAAGAGGTCGACCTATGCTTCTTGGAAGTCGGTTCCGACGGACTGGTCGGAGCCGTCGACCTTTTCTTTTTAGAAGCTGGAGAGGAATGAGAAGCCAAAGCTTCCTCAAAAGAGGGCTTAATAAGGCCCTTAAGGATCAATTTATTTTTACGTTCTTGAAGGACCCTAGAGGAAAAAGCATGACAGACACTACATGCTTCCTGCAAATGTTTCGGTCCTAAACAATACACGCAAACAGCATGGCTATCAGTAATAGACATTTTGTAGTTGCACTTAGTGCACTTTTTAAAACCAGACTTCTGCTCTTTTGACATCCTGTAACACAACTATTTTTACCACGAAAGTAACCTAAAAGTAGGGCACGAGCCCTTGACTCAACAACGGGACTGGCCCGCGATACACAACACAAAACGGGCAGAAGCCCTCTAACTAAAAACGGGCTTAGCCCGATAAAGTAGAACATACAATAGGGTGAAAAACCTAAATGTAGACAATTTTAACACATTGACTCTTAATAAGGGCAAAGGCCCTCTAACTTAAACGGGCCTTGCCCGGTAAGTAGAAAAAAACACCAATCACACTGAAAAAGTTCACACACACACACACGTAAAGCTGTTAAAACAGCTGTTTGTTCAATTAGTGAAGAAACCCCTAGGTCAAAAGACCAAAAAAGTAATAATAAACACTTAGCTCCGGCCAAGTCGAGACCACGTCTAGCTTGAAAAGCGGCAAACGAGATCTGGGGAAGCAGGCGTGGTGCATTCTGGGATAAGGGGTAGCCCAGCCAATTAGAGACTTCGTTCTACTATATAGTGGCCGAGTCGGAGCCAATGGATCGGCTCCGAACCCATCAGTTATGAATGTAGGCGAGATAGGATCCCATTACATCCTCATCACCACAATAAACAGAACATGCTGGAGGGATATATTCCTGTCCCAGAGACTTCCCATACTCTGGAACAAACTACCTATCTATATCAAACAAAGCTCCTCATTAGCACTGTTCAAGAAAAATCTTGATGATTGGATGGGAGATAGGAAATTCACCCCGGGGATCACGTCTGTGGCTCTGCTTGACAGTGGCACAGGAAAATAATTTTCTTGGGTGGCGAAAGCCAGGGCACCTTTGGCTAGGCTTATATAGGCCCTAGGGCCAATAGCCTAGTACCTACCTATGAACCTATGAACCTATGACCAAATCACCTACAGCCATACATTACACCATTGAATACCTAGCCGTGTCACAGTGTGCAGTCTATGATCCATGTTCCCTTGCCTTTGTAGATATTGCACACCACAGTAAATGCCCAAAGAGGTTGGTCTATTCAACTTTTCCCCCTATAGGGCATCATATGGAGTCCATGCTTTTGCCAACAGCTCCATTCTTGGACAAATCGTTGATGGAAAAACTCAGCATATTTTTCAAAAGTGGGAAGAACCCCACAGAGACACAGAGAGAATGTGCAAACTCTAAACAGGCATTGGTGAGAGATCAGGATCAAACCTCATACATGGCGCATGGCAAGCAAAAATCTTATTCATTATACCATTTTGTCTCTTAACTAGCTGCCAGAAATGCTGTGAAAAAGGTGGACTGAAAAATCCAAGTCACTCTTTGAATCAGTGTTCCCCTTTAATCACTCTTCTTTTGCATCTCAGCTGCAGAAGGATCAGAAAGAACTTCTTTATCAACAAGTGAATTTAAAATTTCAGTTTTGACATCTTCAGGAAGGTTTTGAGGATTCAGCCAAGTCAATCTTTTTAACACTGGAGCAGAAGCAGCAGCTCTTCAGAAAGAATCGGCAGTATCATAAGCACACTTTAATATATACTTGGCAACATAAGAGACAAGAAGTTATGTACTTACCATAACGTTCCATCTATGTTGTCCATTTTCATTCCTTCTTGACTGATGGGTTTGAATCTGAGATGTCATATCCGACTCGGCCACTTTAAAAGCTTGTGGCAACTTGAAACTCTTGAGCTTCTTCCTTATCCATAGCGCACCATTTTTCATTATCTCAGATCTTGTTTGCAAGCTAGAAAAAAAGATGTACTCTTATAACTTTATATATCAGATAAAAAGAGAGAGAGAGTGAGAGCAAGGCAATGCCAGATCTGGAGCTGGTAATGTTCATAAGATATAACAAATTTGTTAGATTCACTTGCTCTTCCAAAATAAACCAAAAAAGGTTTAGGGGACTGGTGGAAGTCCAGGAGGAATGAAAATGAGCACAGATGAAATATTATGGTAAGCACATAACTTTTTTATCGGGTGTTGTCAATTTTCATTTTATCCTTGACTGATGGGACAGAGTCCCCAGCTACCCAGAACCCTGGATGGACTCAAAGAAGGATATTTCTGATCACCATTGAGCCGAAAGATGCCCTACTTCTGGACACCAGATCCAATGTATAATGAGAGATGAAGGTGTGAGGGTAAGCCCAAGTTGCTGCAGAACAAATGTCATAGAAGGACGCTCTTGAGTGGAAAACTGAGGAAGTAGCTACAGCTCTGGTTGAATGAATGCATACCTTGTGTGGCAAAGTCATACCCAATTCGTTGTAAATAAAGGAGATACAGTCAGTAAGCCATTTAACTAAGGTGACTTTAGATACAGATGAGCCCAGTTTCAGATCAGCAAAGGATACAAACAATTGATCAGTCATTCTGATATCTTTTGTTCTGTGTAGATGGAAATGTAATTGCCTATGCACATCTAGCAAATGTAAAAAGTATTCTCCTTGGTTGGAATAATTCAGGAAGAAGACTGGCAGTTTGATGTTTTGATTAATGTTGGTGTGTGATATTACCATGGACAAAAAGGATACATTGGTTCATAAGGAGACCAAAGAAATTTCACCGATAATGCTTGAATTTCCAAAATTCTTCTAGCAGAAGTGATGTCAACTAAGAATAAGGATTCCAGACAGAAATTTAAGGTTAAAATCATGGGCAGACTTGAAGGGTGGAAGGATCAAGGACTACAGTACCAGAATCAGATTCCATGGTGGCATGGGATCTTTAAAAGGAGGTTTGAGAAGAATTGTGCTATGTAAGAAGCCTTTACATAGCTTATGAGAGGCTAGTGAACAGCCATCAAAACCAATGTGGAAATTAGAAATTGCTACCAACTGGACTTTCACTGTTGAAGAACTGACCTCTTGGTTGAACAGTAACATCAAGAACTCGAACACAAAACTGACTGGGGCCGAGAAAGGGTTGACATGCTCTTAAACAGTCCAGTGTACAAATCTTTTCCACTTACTAGCATAAAGCTTCCTAGTGGATGACTTAAGGGAAGACAATAAGATGTGACGAACAGGGGAAGAGAGCATCAATTGTCTGGCTATTATTGGAATTGGAGAAACCAAGCTATCAGCTTGAGGTTCAGGAGGTCTGGATGTGTCATGTCCTTTGGATGAGACAGGAGATCTGAAGCTGGGTCCAGAATCCAGAGTTGGTGAATTAAATGAGGCTACAGGAAGGAGAACCAAATCTGTCAAAGTTGAAAGGGGGCAATGAGAATGACCTTGGTCTTCAACCTGGTAGCTCTCTGAAGGAACTTTGGAATTAGGTGAATTGGAAGATATGCATAAAGTAATCCAGGGGGCCAATCGTGGAGAACAGCATCCCTCAGTGAGTTCCCCTGTGGGGGGATTAGGGTAAAATAGCTGCTGCACTTTTTTAGGGACGATACAAAGAGATTGCAGCAAGGCTGGCCCCACTTGTGGAAAATTAGTTCCGCAACTTTATGGTTGAGGGACCATTTGTGAGGTGACAGAATGCACCTGCTCAGTTTGTCTGCTAGCATGCTGGACTTCTCCGGAATATGCATTGCTAAGCAAAAGAGGTTGGAAGATATTGCCCAATGCCACACCCTTCGTGCTTCTCGACATAGAGGATACGATCTGGTTCATCCTTGTTTGCTGATGTACTAAACCACTCGCATATTGTCTGTTTGTACTGCAATTGTTCCTGATGGGAGAGCATCTTGAAAGGCTTGCAGTGCTAAAAGCACTTCTCTAAACTCCAGACGTTGTTTTGCAAATTGGCATTTCTGAGGGACCACATGCCTTGGACTGTCTTTCCCAGGTAATGCACCCCCCCCATCCTAGCTGGGAAACATCTGTGGTCACTATGGCCTTGGGCTGCAAGGGAACAAATGGATGGCCTTGTAGCAGTTGCTCTGACTGGATCCACCACATCAGACTTTTCTTGCACTGTTTGGTAATTCATATTAGAGCAGACAAAGGTAGGTGAAGTATCGACTACTGAGATGCCAAAATCCACTGAAGAATTCTCATGTGAAACCTGGCTAGTGGAACTAGGGTAATCATTGTTGCCATTGATCCTAGAGCTTGCAGAACTAAGTGAGCCAAGATTGTGGTACTGCAAAGTATCTTGTTGATTTGTGACCTTAAAGTTTGAACTCTGGAAAGGGGAAGGGAGGCTATTGTTGACCTTGTGTTGAATAGCACTCCTATGAATTCTAGAATTTGAGTTGGCTCTAGATTTGACTTCTTGAAATTTATGTAAAATCACTCCACACAGGAATGGCCAACAAATGAAAAAAGATACAAAGTCCAAACTCCGTTCACTGCCCGAACAACAAATATGCACTAGCACTGATAACTTCCGTAATTTCCGTTTATTATTTAAAAAACTACAACGTCTGTTAAAAAGTTGTACATACAAACTAGGTTAAGCGCTTTCATCTACCAATACGTAGACTTCATCAGAACACTCCATTATTACCATGACAGGTTTATATATTATAAACCAACCAATCAGTTTCATTAACTCATTACTATTCAGACAATTTAAAGTGCTCAGTGCTTTCAATATCAGGCGATTGCCTTTTCCAAATATTATTCTTATACTTCTTACATTATTGAATCGTCACAATCCGGTCCTAAAAGTGATGTAATTCATATTATAATACCAATTAAATACACCTTGTATGCATAGTTCAACATCAATGGTTAAAAAATATATTTAAGTTAAAAAATATATTTTAGTAAAGTGTTTTACTAAAAGCCATAAGCTTGTTAAGGTTAACAAAGCAGGCCACCTATAATGTGACCCTATGTAAAAAAAAATAGTCAACAAGACTGCATAAATATAACTATAACCCCACTTTAACTATTATTTTCTAATATGGGTTTAATAGATATGTGTCATTTATTCCTGGATGTACAGAAGCATTTAACTTTATCTACCATCTGGTCTCTCTTTCACCTAACTTTTTACTTATATTCCCCCCTCTAGGGTTCATTTTAACACACTCCAATATGCCAAATTTAAAACTCTCACAACTCTTACTGACATTCAGATGCCTCCATAATGCATTTTGTGTGTATTTTTTCTTAATTCTATACCCATGATCATATATCCTATTATTAAGGCATCTGTCTGTCTTTCCCACATAGAAACATGGACACTTTGTAGACTTGGCCAAATATACTACATGAGGGGTTCTACAATTACCCTTTTTAAATGTAATCTCTGTTCTGTTCGTGTCTTCCAATAGGAGAGTGGGTGTTTGAATAATCTGACTTCACTGATTACATTGTCCACATTTGGTGGTACCTATATTCTTAACAGTGATGTCCCTTTTTATTATTTTCCTTTCCAGTTCAAATTTTAAATTGTTGCCGTTTTTGGACATGAACAAAGGTTGTTCCCCCATCATTTTATATACATTGTATTCGGTTTTCAAGATATTCCAGTTGGATTCTATTATTTTCCTTATATCTTGTACCTAGGGTGCTATGTGTACATAGGGTGATATTGAAATACACATGCTCTCGTGAAATTGGATGTGACTACATTGTCCTTTCTCATATTTTTACCTAACATTCTAATCGACCTTGTGCCTAAAATAGGTCTGTCGTTTTTACCCCATTCATTTCTCACATAATTCTTAGTGTCCTCAATTAAATGTATAGGGTATCCTCTATCTCTAAACATGTTACCTATTAAATTTAATTCTTTATTCATATCCATATATTCAGAAGTCATTCTAGCTGCTCTTATAAACTGACCCTTTAAAATACTCCGTTTTTGACTATTTGGATGACAGCTAGAGTATTGTAAATAAGAATTGCTAAAAGTATCTTTCCTATATATTTTTGATTTAAATTTTCCTTTTTCAACACTAATGAGTGTATCTAAATATGGAATAGAGTTTTTATTCATATTAAATGTAAATTTCAGATAGTCACTGGAAGTGTTTAAGTACCCCTTAAATTCTTGTAATTTCCATTCACTTCCTTTCCATACAATAAATATATCGTCCAAAAATCTTATATAGCATACTATGTTCTTTCTCCAATCAGATTGCAATATATATTCTGTCTCCCAATCTAGGAGAACAAGGTTGGCAAAAATTGGGGCACATGCCGCCCCCATTGCTATCCCCTTGCATTGCCTATAGTACTCTCCCTCGAACAATAAGTAATTGTGAGTTAACACCATTTCCATAAATTCTAAAATTAAGGAGATAGTGTCCCACACTAAGCTACCATACTTTACAATACTATTACTGAACCTCCTCAACCCGTCTTCCATAGGTATACATGAATAAAGGTCCACAACATCTATGGTCACTAGAATGATATCTGGATAACACAATTCTGGAACTAGTCTAGCCAAAAAGACCCAAGAATCTATTACGATGTGAGTTATCTTGTCATATATTGGCTTTAACCAGGTGTCAATTATCTTTCCAAAAGGAAAAGTTTTTGATTTGTTTCCAGAAATGATTGGCCGAAAGGGGGGATCCATAATATTTTTATGTACCTTGGGAATACCTACGATAGCACTAATAGTAGGATATTCCACCTTCAAATAGTTGTACATATCAGTATCTATCCTACCATCTAATAATATTTCTTCCACAAATAGATCAATTTTATGATATCCTATGTTTACTTCATTAATGGAGGATATCTCATAATTTCCCGAATTTAATAGTATACAATTGACTTTATTTACATATTCAGCAGAATCATATAAAACCACCCCTCCCCCTTTGTCGGGTTTGATAACCCTTATACTATTGTTCATTTGGATTTCTTTTAATAATTGAAATTCATTGTAATCCAAATTATATTTCTTTTTTAATAGTTTACATTTGTTACCATACTCATATAATTCATCAATGACTACTTTTTCAAAAATAGCCAGAGTGTTATTCATGGGGGGGGGGGGGTAAATGTACTTTTCTTCCTAAAAACACTCTGCTGTATTTTCCTTTTCAAAATATAAGGCTAGATTCAATTTTCTCAGATCTTTTTTAAAATTCAACTATATAATCAACTATGTTAATGGAACTATTAGGTACATATTCCATTCCTTTTGAAAATAAACAGAAATGCTCTTTTTTGAGGTCCTTATGAGTATAATTGAAAATGCTAAATTCACCTAAGCTATAATGAACCTCGTTATGTTTTGCAATACTCAATTTCTCCTCCAATTGGTTCCACCCCTGTAGTCCTGTTGTTTTACCCCATTGTTTTGTCTCCAATTTCTCTGGGCCTTGTTTGCTGATAGTTCATAGCTTGCCATCCCTTTCTTTTGTCTAAAAATTTAAAATTGTTAATATCACTCCCATTATTATCAATACTATGATATTTATCATCTTTCTGTTCTTTTTTGTCATCTATTACTCCATTTTGATTCAATTTACCTTTATTTGGTCCCCATCTATAGGCCTAATGCTTCTCATATTGTTGCAAATCTCTCTTCATTTTTTACATTTCCTGTCATATTGTTTTTTAATATTATTCTCCACCCATGTGTATTGTGTGTT
Source organism: Protopterus annectens (assembly GCF_019279795.1). Classification (NCBI taxonomy): domain Eukaryota; kingdom Metazoa; phylum Chordata; order Ceratodontiformes; family Protopteridae; genus Protopterus; species Protopterus annectens. The sequence goes on along the minus strand of NC_056732.1, from coordinate 1,902,500,760 downwards.
GTAAAACATCTCGTACTCATCATACAACAAGTCACGTGTAATAGTATCATCCAATTGTTCTAATTCAGACATCAAACTGCAAATTTTCTTGTCACTGCAGTCTGCTATAAACTTCATAAATGTGAATCCAAAATTATCAAGCATTTTTATGCACCCATTCATATTGGCCTCGTTTAAATCAATTCCTATAGGTTGCTTAAAAAATCTAAGCCTCATAGGTACAATTCCCACATCAAGACATTTTTTCAAATATGTATTGTCCAACTGGATACCTTTTAACAGCTTCAGTTTTTTTACCAAACTCATATATATAGTCTTTTAATGTTTTATTATCATTCTGATTGTTGTTGAAATTGTCATTCTGTCCATTGACATTCACCTCACCATTAAAATCAAAATTCGAAGCTAAAAAATGATTAAAATCATAACGTTTCTTAGGCCCAATAATATTGTTCGTTAAGGGGGCTTAACAGTACCTGTGCCAGAGGAGTGTCCCACCATGGCGTAAGTCCTTTTAGGCACTACTCGTTTTGGTTTAGCGCCTGCTATATTATAGCCGACCTCCGATCCACAAGTGTCTCTTCTTGTAACGTGGCCCACACCATCGTCATCCATGTGACTGGATCCATTAGAGGCTCGTCTATTCGCACCCATACCTTCCGCTTGTCCATTGGGTATCTGAGTAGTTTCTCTACTTCCTCTAAATATGCGTGATGACGACAACAATTGCTCTTTCTTACTGTTTCCTCCTGGCTAGCTAATAAGATCTATTAGCCTCGTAAGTTCCCCCTTGATAATGGCCATTTCGGATTGTAACTTATGTATGTCGTCCCTTCTAGGAGAGAAAATGGAGGGCAATTCGTCTAAGGAATCCATCTCGGCAACCAACTATGTAAAATCACTCCACACAGGAACAGCCAACAAATAAAAAAAGATATAAAGTCCAAACTCCGTTCACTGCCCGAACAACAAATATGCACTAGCACTGATAACTTCCGTAATTTCCGTTTATTATTTAAAAAAACTACAACGTCTGTTAAAAAGTTGTACATACAAACTAGGTTAAGAGCTTTCATCTACCAATACATAGACTTCATCAGAACACTCCATTATTACCCATGACAGGTTTATATATCATAAACCAACCAATCAGTTTCATTAACTCATTACTATTCAGACAATTACAAATTTAAAGTGCTCAGTGCTTTCAATATCAGGCGATTGCCCTTTCCAAATATTATTCTTATACTTCTTACATTACTGAATCGTCACAATCCGGTCCTAAAAGTGATGTAACTCATATTATAATACCAATTAAATTCACCTTGTATGCATAGTTCAACATCAATGGTTAAAAATATATATTTAAGTTAAAAAATATATTTAAGTAAAGTGTTTTACTAAAAAACATAAGTTTATTAAGGTTAACAGAGCAGTCCACCTATAATGTGACCCTATGTAAAAAAATAGTCAACAAGACTGCATAAATATAACTATAACCCCACTTTAACTACTATTTTCTAATATGGGTTTAATAGATATGCTGTCATTTATTCCTGGATGTACCGAAGCATTTAACTTTATCTGCCATCTGGTCTCTCTTTCACCTAACTTTTTACTTATATTCCCCCCTCTAGGGTTCATTTTAACACACTCCAATATGCCAAATTTAAAACTCTCACAACTCTTACTGACATTCAGATGCCTCCATAATGCATTTTTTGTGTCTTTTTTTCTAATTCTATACCCATGATCATATATCCTATTCTTAAGGCATCTGTCTGTCTTTCCTACATAGAAACATGGACACTTTGTACACTTGGCCAAATATACTACATGAGGGGTTCTACAATTACCCTTTTTAAATGTAATCTCCATTCTGTTCGTGCCTTCCAATAGGAGAGTGGTGTTAGAAAAAAAGACACAAAGTAAAAAGTTAGGTGAAAGAGAGACCAGGTGGCAGATAAAGTTAAATGCTTCGGTATATCCAGGAATAAATGACACATATCTATTAAACCCATATTAGAAAATAATAGTTAAAGTGGGGTTATAGTTATATTTATGCAGTCTTGTTGACTATTTTTTTACATAGGGTCACATTATAGGTGGACTGCTTTGTTAACCTTAATAAACTTATGTTTTTTAGTAAAACACTTTACTTAAATCTATTTTTTAACTTAAATATATATTTTAACCATTGATGTTGAACTATGCATACAAGGTGTATTTAACTGGTATTATAATATGAGTTACATCACTTTTAGGACCGGATTGTGACGATTCAATAATGTAAGAGAAGTATAAGAATAATATTTGGAGATGGCAATTGCCTGATATTGAAAGCACTGAGCACTTTAAATTTGTAATTGTCTGAATAGTAATGAGTTAATAAAACTGATTGGTTGGTTTATAATATATAAACCTGTCATGGTATAATGGAGTGTTCTGATGAAGTCTACGTATTGGTAGATGAAAGCGCTTAACCTAGTTTGTATGTACAACTTTTTAACAGACGTTCTAGTTTTTTTAAATAATAAATGGAAATTACGGAAGTTATGAGTGCTAGTGCATATTTGTTGTTCAGGCAGTGAACGGAGTTTGGACTTTATATCTTTTTTCTTGAAATTTATGGTTATTCCTAACCTTGTACAAATGTGGATGACTTCTTCTCTTGCCATGATGAGTTGATGCCTTGTCAGAGCAGTAATGAGCCAGTTGTCTAAGTACGGAAACACATGGAATCCTTGCAGTTTCAAGTGAACTGCTACCGCTGCCATACATTTGGTGAACACTCTGGGGGCTGTGTGGAGACCAAAGAACAGTGATCCGAACTGATAATGGCTGGCTCCTAGCCAGAAGTGTACAAATTTCCTGGATTGTCTGTTTATTTTTATATGATAGCATGCATCCTAAAGATCTATTGAGTACATCCATTCATCCTTTTCCAAAAATGGAAGAATGGATTGAACTGTGACCATCCGAGACTTTGTCTTTTGAACAAATCTGTTCAGGCTGCTGAGATCTAGAACTGGTCTTCTGTCCCCTGTTTTCTTTGGCACTAAAAAGAATCGTGAGTAAGTTCTGAATCATTTCTGGTCGTGGGGTACCTCTTGAATGACTCTTTTGTTTAGCAGATTTTGTATCTGAATGGCTGTTTGATCCCTCTGATTGGGTGGAACATTGGGGATTTTCCTGGAATTTGGAGGAAGAATGGAAAATGGAATTTTATATCCTCTGGATATGATCCTCTGCACCCAAGTATCTTTTGTTATTTCTAGCCAGGCTTTCTGGTGCAGGGACAAATGACCCCTGATTGCCACCAGTGGGGGACAATCAGGCCTCTGTTCAGGAGCGCTGGAAGGTTTTGCCAAAGAAAGGTTTTCTGGACCCTTGATGCTGCATGCATCCTCTGCTGTGAGGGTGTTGTCTACTATTTGAATTTCTCCCTCTGCCTCTGGGGGAAGACCCTCCATGTGTGTACTGGAAAGATCCTTGTGATTTCTTGAACCACATCTTTTCACCACCTTGATGATTCCTCAAAAAGGATCTTGGGGAGGTAGAAAAATGTACGGCTATTGCAGAAAGGGTCTTTCCATCCTTCTTACATCTGGACAATGTATTTTTTACTTTGGGGCCCAAAAGAGAGGTGCCATTAAAAGGAGCATTGATGAACACAGACTTAAAAGGCTCCACAAAGTCACACAAGTGTATCCGGGCGTGTCTCCTAATGGCTACACCTGAGCCCATTGCCCTTGCTTGAGGTTACCTTCTGCCACACTGGAAATAAGGCTCATGGATGAGTTTGATATTGATTGTAAGGTCGCCAGCTGTGTGGCGACAGAATCCTTCACCTCCTCAGACACAGTTCCTGTGAGGGTATCTGAGAGTTCCTTTATCAGATCCCTCTGCAGTCTGGCAAAATCTGTCAAATAGTTCAGAGACCTCATGGCAAAAGTCCCTGAAGCATAGACATGCTTACCAAACCTGTCCGTCGACTACAACTCTTTTTTAGGGGATGAACAGAGGACCTTTCATCAGCTAGTTCCTTCCTGGTGGCCACGATTACAACCATGGCATCAATGGGGGGGGGGGGCCTTGAACCAGAACTGCTCGTCTTCCAGAGGGGTCATAATCTTATCAGGCTTCCTAGGAATTGGCTCAATGGTGTCACATTCCTTCCATGCCCCCTGCAAGCCATATTTGAGGAGCTCATTGACAGGCAGAATCACCCAAGAAGTAGATGGGCCAGTACCAAAAGTCTGTAGGAGCACAGATTCCTCTGACAAAGGGTTGCTGGGCTTCCAGCCATCTCTCTGTTTCAGGACTTTGAGGATGTCTCCAAATGAGACATCTGCAGGATGTGACTGTGGGGACCCTTTACCTTCATCAAAATCTGTGTCTTCGGTGACAGATTCCGGAAAATCCAGATGCTTCCTCTTGCATGTCCTCTTCCAAGGGACTTCCTCATTGGGATAATCTGGGGAGGTATCAGAAGAGGTTGAAATAGCTGCTGGGTGTCCTGGGCTTTTGGTACTGGCTGTCCCTGTGGGTGGGTAAATTGAGACTCTTAACACAGAGATGGGAGTGATATAGATGCAGGACCTGAGGGGATAGGACCCATTTGGGTCATGATCGCTGACAGGGCTCTTTCCAAATTCCTAAAGGCTGACCTTCCTGAAGAGGGATAGGAACCTGGATCTGAGAGAAGGACTTTATGATCCTTGGTCCTTCTTTGCTTTGAGGAAAGTCCTCCCATGGCAGAACTCGGAACCAAACTAACCCTTGCCAAAGCTCTGAAGTACAGAGATGGAGCTGAAGCTCTCGGAGTTGACTGAAACACCTTGAAAGAACTGACTCCAAGAGCTTTCTGGATCCAATTGCATGGAAGAGCTCAGAGAAAGCTTTGGATCCGAAGAAGATGGGCCTGGACAACTTGGATCTAAGGGCTCCAAAAACACACAGGAAGTCAGAGGAGGAAGAGTTAGAGGTGGTGTTGTAGATGTATGACATTCCTGACTGAAACGGGTAGAAGTTGAAGAAAAAAATGTCTGGCTCTGTGCCAAGAGGATCTGTCTCACTACCTTCTCCACATCTTACACAGTGAGGCTTCTAGAACAGTGAGACAACTATTTGGATGGAGACTCTGACCTATAAAGGCAGGGAGAAGGTACTTTCAATGGGACTAGGTCCAGAGATGGGGAGTACCTTTTTTCTAGGAGCCACATCCAACGTCTTTAGATCTGACAAATCCTTAATTTTCAGAGACTTAAAATCTGAAGAAACAGTCTGATCTGGTGAAATACTTTTTGCTTTTCTCTGATCCAAGGGGGTCAGATCCAAGAGTCTAATTTTCTTTTTCTTAGATGGATCTGAGGAAACTGTAGGATCCAAAGAAGGTCTTTTTGAAGTTTTCTCTGAGGCCTTTGAAGAAACAGAAGACCTCTGAGAAGAGTGTGGTAACTTTTTAGACGTTTCTCCAGATATGGCATCGCCAAAGGAAGATGGTGAAAGCTCCTTTAATACCAATTGGTTCTTGTGTTCCACTAACGATCAGGGGTTGAAGGCATGATAAACTGTGCAACTCTCTTGCATGTGGAGGGAGCCAAGGCAATAAACACAAACAGTATGTGAGTCAGAGAGGAGAATCTTTTGACCACTCTTCCCATACTTTTTAAAACCTACAGGGACTTTTTCTTCATCAGACATGTTTATCAGCATGGGAACAAATGGCTACAACAAACTACTATAAAGAAAAACTACAACAGATTTAAAGAAGATATACAAACAGATCGTTTTTTTAAACAGGAAAAGACAAGGAGAAAAGGGCTACCTACAAACAGATACTAACAATAGTATCCGCAGTACACTAGTACAAGAAAAAAGGAAGATTAAAGAAGATTATTGCTGTAATAATTAAAAAAAATAAGTACTTATCTAGCCCAATAACTTGAGTTACAAATTGTCATATCTTTCTCATAACGGCAGCAAACGAGATCTGAGATAACGGGGGATGGTGCATTATTGGTAAGGGAGAAGCTCAAGATTTTCAAGTTGCCACAAGCTTTTACAGTGCTGTGTCAGATCCAAAGTCTTGGATCCAAACCCATCAGCCTAGGATGGAATGAAAATTGACATCAGGTCAAACATTACTGATGCATTCCAAGAATGTTTAACCTCACAAGAAGGAAGACTGCACATTAACTTCTGCATGTTCTCAAAAAATAAAAGGAAAAAATTTAGTATCGGTGTTTGACAGTTTCAAATCATGAATGTTAAAGTATTGCAGAAATACATGACTTTCCCCAGCTTATCTAATGCTTTCATATCCTTAGGAGATGGAATGGGGTTAGCAGAAGTAACCTGTTGGTTTAGACAGAAAAATCACTGTTGGGTCTGCCTTGGGATTAGAAAACAAAAATGTCTGAGTTTCAGGTACCCTGTTAACCTAAGACACTTTCTAGGGGTAGGAGGCTTCCTATCAGGTAGACTCAAAACAATCATAAAAACATACTCTAAGGCAGGCAACAAAGGAGGAACAGCTGCAGCTTTAGGCATACACAATTATAACAAATTATAATATATTTTCTGTGTCACTGAAATTTCATTGTGCTCTCACTGAAAAAAGCTCTTTCATCACAGACAAAATCTCAGAATAAGAAAAGTCTTCAAAAGGACAATCTAAAATTATGCTTTCTTCAGAATCAGAATGTTTAGATTGAGAAGAAATTCCTAAAGTACAACCACCCCCCTGCAATGCCTGCACCTCTGACTGGAAATCCAAGTCAGAAAAATAAGGAACCTTTTTCTTTTCTTGCCTGAAGAGCAAGAAGGCATGGAAAAAGTACTAATGATTTCCTTAGAAAATCCCAGTAAATATTCCCTATTTATGGAAACAAAACAGGAGACTGGAAGGTTTTTTCATTATGTTTACACTTCCAGGACACCTCCCTGAAAAATGTCCTACTCTTAGAAGGCATACTAGTCCCAGATTCAGATTCTCCATCCCGGCTATGTGAAGAAAATTCACCAGTCCCTTCCCCTGAGAATAACAAGAGTGGTTCTCTCTTGCCTGCTGAGGACATCCTTACATTCACAGAGGACATAGCTATCCTCTGGTATTTGGAGCCTGCATTTGTCTCACCAGAAACATTTGGGGGGGGATGGGTGGTCTGATGGACAATACGTGGCCACAGCAGGGTCACCCATCAGTGGCTAAGATAAAATAGGAGCTGACCTGACACTCAAAGACTCTATGGCAACTTTTTTTTTCTTGCAGAGAGGGAAGGCAAAACCACGGAGACCACAGGTTGCTCCATTGGTAAGCTAAGAACGAGATCTTAAAATCAGATAGCAGAGCAGGGTCTAGTTAATAAAAGATAAGGTAGAGAACAAATGGTTTTCTGGTAAGTAAACCACTGGCATTCTCCTGTAAGCATATTATCCTTTGTCAGCAAACCTGACAAAAATTGAGTCAAAAATTGGAAATTTTTCATGCAAAAGTTCAAATAAACATTTATGCACACTCCCTTAGAAATGCCATAATTGTATACCAGTCATAAAAAAAATGAAAGTTATGTACTCAACATAATGATAGATCTGTGTTGTCTGCTTCAATCCTTTCCTCAATGAATGAATCTCAGATCCAATCTCGAATCTGGCTTCAGCCACTTCTAAACTTTGGATCCAGTGCTCAGGCTCTACCCCCTACCCATAATCATAACCCATAACGCGCAGGAAGCAAGCTACATGAGATTGAGTTTGTCTGCCAAATAAATTAGGAAATTCAAGAATATAGGCGTTGACAAGCTAACAATGTAGCTAACTTAAATACGATTTGTATACAGAGAATAACATAAAAAACAAGACTTTCAGGAGCCAAAGCAAGGTCAGCTAGAGTCATCCAGGCAGAAGAACATGACAAACAAAACTATCTTTGAAAGCAAAAAGAAGAGAGATGGAGGGAGGGGGCTGTGGAAAGGACAGGAACGGACAACAAAGATCTAGCCTTATGGTGAGTATATAACTTTTGCATCTGATGTTGTCTTTTCTGTCCATTCCTCAACAAATGAGACAGATTCCCCAGTTACCTTTATACTAGGGAGGCATCATGTAAGTATTATCCAAAGCACAGCTGAAGCAAAGGAGACTCTAGATCTGGAATGCATGTCCAATTTATAATATGAGATGAATATATGGACCATACACCAAGTACCTGCAGCACATATGTCATCAGCTGGGACACTACAGAAAAAGGCTGCAGATGAAGCCACAGATCTGGTAGAATGAGCTTTAGGGCTATAAAGGAGTGGTATTCCCTTTCTTTGATAAACAAAGGAAATGCACTGTGTCAGCTAGCATGACAGAGTGACTTTGAACACTGCTTTTCCTAATTTAGCTGTAGAGAAGGACACAGATAATTGATCAAATTTTCTAAAGGGTTTTGTCCAGTGCAGATAAAAACATAACTGACAATGAATGTCCCGCATATGCAAAGTACAAGATCCTTGTCTGAAAAATTTGGAATGTAAACAGGAAGAATAATGGACTGGTTTATGGATAACTCAGTAGACATCTTCAGAAGGAAAGCTGAATTACTTTTCAGGGACGTCTTGATGAAAAATTAGGTATGGAGGTTTTTTGAGGACAGGGTATATAGCTTGAAAATTCTACTAGCAGAAGTGATAGTCACCAGAAATAAGATCTTCCATGATAAAAACTTTAGATCAGCTTTAAAAGCAGGTTCAAAGGGAGGGGCAGTCAGGGTCTGCAAGACAATAGTAATATCCTAAGAAGGACTGGATCTCTAAGCGGAGGACAAAAGGACAAAGGAAAAAGGTCCCCCGAAGAAAGGTCTTGGGCAATCTAAGATAAGCAATGGGGGTGTGGCTCTCCCCCATGTGGAATGAGGAAATTGCAGCTAACTATACCTTGATAGTGGAATAGCTGTCTCCATATTGGAAAAGGTGTGCAAGAAAGTCCAAGATTGCTGAGAGAGAGACAGAAAAAGGGTCAATCATTTTATCCACAGCCCAAATAGAAAACCTTTTCCATTTGCTTTTATAAACTTTCCTGGTGGAAGGTTTCTAAGTGGAAGACAAAATATGTAGAACTGAAGAAGAAAACCTGGACTGCTGAAACATCACTGAAATTGGTGAAATCATGTGGTCAATCTGAGGAACTGAACGCTTGGGGAAGGCAACCTCGACGGGTGAGAAAAGATCTTGTTATGATCCCAGCCCCCAGAGTGTGTGAACTAGATAAGGCCAGAGGAAGAGAAAATACACTTGTGAAGGCCAACAAGGGGTTATGAGTATTAATTTTATTTATTTTTATTTTATTTGACATTTGTTTACCGGGAAAGTCCGATTGGACACATGTCCTTTTTCAGCGGTGGCCCGGGGAGAAAAGCTCCATACTGAACATACAGAAATAACAAATTCAGCAATATACATGGTACAACAAGTGAGATACAAGTTTAGACTAAGTTAGATAACATATGATGAGTTCAAGCAATCGCTAGGAAGTCACAAAGTTAAACAGATAAGTATATTGAACATTATAATGAACATTACAACATTATATCTTGTTGTTTAAGGTCTACATCTTCAAATATTTTCAATTAGGCTGCCAAGATAAGTCAAAAATATTTCCACACAATAGCTTTGTAGTGCTAAAAACTGTTAGTATGCATTGAGGCATGTGTAGTTAGTATAGAGAAAGGGAGGTAATGTAGTCAGAAATTCTTATAGGGTACACAAAGGAAGATATGTAATTTGTAGGTGAGGCAGTTAGTAGCAGGGTCATAGAGAGCTGTATAACTGTGACCTTCATTGCTGATGCTTTCTGAAGAAACATTGGGAAGGCATGAAGGAGTCTCTGGGGTCAAGTGTGACTCCCCTTTGCTTGGAATTAGAGCAAAATACCTGTTGCATTTTTTTAAGGAAAGGAAAGAGATTGCAACAAGGACAGGTGCAGCAGCTGAAGTTAGCACTGTTGCTAAAGGATTGAGGGAATAGTCAGAGCAGGATAGATCTTCTCACCCTGTCTGACAGAATGTTGCATTTCCTTGGAATATTCACTGCTATTAGAAAGCATTGAGAAGATATCCCATTGACACACTCTCATGACCTCTTGATATAAAGGTTAAGACCTGTTTTTTCCTTGTTTGCTGATGTACAAAACAACTGACATGCTGTCTATTTGGACAGAAATCACATCTAATGGGACAGAGTCCTGATAGGCATGCAGCACTAGGAGAACTGCTCTCATCTTCAATATATTGATGTGAAGACTTGCCTCTATTGGAACTATGAGTCTTGGACTGTAATTCCAAGGTAATGTTCCGCGCACCCCAGAAAAGAGGTGTCCATGGTTACTGTGGCTTGGGGAAGGAAGAATGAATTGGCATCCCTGTAGAACACACAGAGATTGTAGCCACCACTGTATATGGGCTTTACAGATGTTGGTTAGACTCACTAGAAAGGACATGGGTTGTTTTCTAACTGACCACTGGAGTGCCAGTGTCCACTGAAAACCTGACATGTAGAATATGGCTGGTGTAACTAATGCAATGGAAGCTGCCACAAAACCTAGAATGTGGAGAATTAGTTTTGCAGGTGGTTTATGGAAGGATACGACTTCCTGAGCTTAATGGTGAAGGGATGTAATTTTTGAATGAGGAAGTCTTCCTATTTGCAGTTTTGCACCCAAGACTGCTCTGATAACCTCTAGAGACTGAAATGGTTGTAACCTGGACTTTTTTGGATTCACAGTGATTCCTAAGTTTATGTAGACCTGGAACAAGGAGTCCCTGACTTAAAATAGTAAACTCCTACAAGGGGCGGTGATGAGCTAGTCATCCAAGTATGGAAATACCAAATGAGCTGTCAATACTGCCATGCACAGGGAGCTGTGGTGAGTCCAAAGGTCAGAGCTCTGAATTGGAAATGACTGGCTCCCAGCCAGAAGTGGAGAAAATTCCAAGAGAGTCTGTCCATCTTTATGTAGTAATACATATCCTGAAAATATATTGAGCACATCCAGTCATTCTTCTTCAGCAAGGGAAGAATTGTCTGAACACTGATCTTCCAGAATTATGTTTGTTTCACAAATGTGTTTAGGTGACTTAGGTCTAACATAGGTCTAATATTCGCCTTAGGGCCTCATTCTTCTTTGGCACTAAAAATTATCTTGAGTAAATTCCAAATCCTCTCTGGTCTAGGTGGACCTCTTAGATGACTCAATTTTTTAGAAGCTTCTGTATTTCTGAAGTGGTTTCTTTCCCTTGTGATGGTTGAACATCATGATTTTTTTTCAGGAATGAACAAGGGGCGTGAAGGAAATAATATAACCTCTGGTTATAATCCTGTGTACCTATTTGTTTTGAGTGATAGACATCCAGGTTGCTGGGTGCAGGGATAGGCACCCCCTGATTGTTTTCAGAATGTGACAGTTGGCCAAAAATTCAGGAGTGCTTGAAAGGATTCTTGGGGAAAGGACAATTAAAGCCTTGATTTTGTAGACCACATTTGCCTCTTGAGTGACGTCCTTTATGAAAGTTTCTCCCTCGGCCTCAGGGACCTCTTTTTCCAGAAGCATCAGATGGAAAGCCCTGGGATTTACAAAACCAAATCTTTTTTTCTCCATTCTGATTCCTGGAGAAGATCTTTTCAGGAGAAGAAAATTTGTTCCCTGTGGCAGAAAGAGATTTGCCATCCTTCTCACTTCTAGAGATACTCTCTAACTTTAGGACCAAACAGAATTGATCCATCATATGGGGCATGGATGAAGGATGGTTTGAAATGTTCCATAAAATCACAAAGCTGCATCCAGGTGTTCCATCTGATGGAAATACCTGTACCAGCTGTTCTAGACACATCCTCTGTGGCCTTAGAGATAAGGAGCATAGAGGCGTTAGAAAGGGATTGAAGGTGGCCAATTGTGAATTGGTAGACTTTCTTTGAGCCACAGACAAGGCCCCTAGGAGACATTTGGGTATCTCCCTTTCCAAATCCCTGTGGACGCAAGTAATGTGTGTGAAGTAATTAACCACTCACATCGAAAAAGGAGATAAGGCATAAACATGTTTCCCAAATGTGTCCAATGCACATGACTCCCCATTATGTGGACGGACAAAGGAGCTTTCTTCCACAATTTCCTTCTTAGTGGCTCTCCCCACTACCATGAAATCTACTACTGGACCCTTGATACAATGGTGGCAGTCTTTAGGAGCACCCAAAACATGTTGGGATTTTGAGTATAGGTCCAGTTGTGTCAGATTCCTTCCATGCCTGGGATGAAATCAGGTCTATCATCTCATCAGCTAGAGACATCACCCAAGAATTACATGGGCTAGAACCAAAAGCTTCAAGGAAAACTGATTTTTCCATAGAAGTCATTTGGGAATACCAGCCTCCTTTCTACCTGAGAAGTTTGAGAATCTTTCAGAAGGAGACATTCTCAAGGGGGATCGGGGAACCTTTTTCATCCTCAGTATCAGTATTGGTGGCCAGGGATTCCTCTGGGGAATTCAAGTGTCTCCTCTTACACTTATGTTACCAGTGAACTTCTCCTGTGGGTTGTTCAGGAGAGGACTCAGAAACTTGAATTAACAGATTTGAAGCTTTCAGAAACTGGCTGGCTTGATGGGGCTGGGACAGTAGGCTTTGGACTGTAGGAAATCCTCTGGGGCAAGGTCGGATCCTGTTCTGAAAGGGTATGCTTCTCTTAAGACTGAGAGTGTACTCTGTCAAAAGCCTGAAATGCTAAGCTTGACATAGATCTGTCGAACCTTGCTGCAGGAGCCGAAACTCCAGAAGGTGGCTCAACCCTAAAGTCAGTATGGCTGGAGGCAGTTGCTGGCGCAGAACTATCAAGTGCTGATGCCTTTTAAAGGGCAGAAAATATCCAGAGACCTCGTATCTGATCCTATCCTGTTGGAATTGACTCCAACAGCCCAAGTCCTACATCTACGACTGTGCTGGAGCTGACTCTGTCAGAGAACTTAGTAGAGTCAAAGAAGAATATGACCTCATCTCTAATGCAGATCGGCCCTGGACAAGAGTCTGATCCAAGGATTCTGATCTGAGGTGTCATATAAAAAAGGAGCCATTAAAGAGTGAGGGGAAGAGATGTTCCATGCAGATCCAGCACTGGCCAGATTCAGGATAGCCCCCAGCTGGATTCGGTCTAAAAAAAAAAAAAAAAAAAAAAAACAACTCATCATCCTGTCCACGTCAGCTTCGGTGAAGATCTGAAAGGACTTAGCTGGCCTTAAAGAAGATGCAGAGGGAGGTGGCCTGGAAAAATAAAGAGGTCTGTCCTGGAGGACAGGAGACCTGAGCCAAGGGGAGAAGGCTCTTCTGAAAACCTAAGTGGAGTTACATATCCAAAAGCTATCAAATCTGAAAACTGCATTGGCACTGAATTTCTAGAAAGCTTAGCTGTAGGAATGAAAAAGGTTGTTGGATCCAGAGACCTCTTCTTTTTCAGCTTGGATGTGATTTTATCTTTTTCTCTCTCTTAACTCTTTTGTTTCTCCTTGGGTTTGTCAACCTTCTTGAAAGATGAGGAAGTAGAAGGGGAAGGAAAAGAAGAAGAAGCACCCACAAACTTCCCTGATCCTGATGAGGGCTAGTCTCCTGAGAAAGGCTGTAGGAGACCCTTCAAAATAAGTTTATTCCTCATCTCTACTATGACTCACTGTCTGACAGCCTTGCAAACAGAACATGCAATTTCCAAGTGAGAAGGCCCCAGGCAAATGATGCACTTCTCATGTCTGTCTGAGTACGGCAGCTTGTGGGAACAAGCTATGCACTTCTTAAAGCCAAAGGGTTCATGCCACATTGTCAAAAACAGAGGAAATAAGGACAGATCTAAAAATATATATTTTTTTAAGTTTCAAACTATCAAGAAGAAAATGTGAAAAGTAAGATAGATCCACTGCTAGCACTTAAAAGTTATTTCTAAAAGTCTGGGAAATAAACTGCAAAGGGGAATAGGAAAAGAGGGGGAGGAACAATAAGTGTAAACACTAAAAGAGGAAAGATACTCATCAAAAAAATGATTCTCTTGTCTCTCTCTCTCTCTCTCTTTATTTTTTTATAAACCATGACTACTAAGCACCAAGATCTGTCAAATGCTTCTGGCAGCAAACAAGATATGAGGCAGCTTGTTCCCTTCATAGGGATTATGGGTAAGGGGATGAGCCTGAGCACTGGCTCCAAAGCTTAGAAGTAGTAAGGCCAGATCCGAGCTTGAATCTAAGACCCATTAGCTGAGGAATGGATGGAAAAAACAGCATCAGATCACAAATTTACTTCAGAAAAAGAAATTTACTGGAAGGATTTCCCCAAAAGGGGACTTCTCTGCCCAACCTTAAAGGATCCCTTGATGACCAACAGTTCCAGGGGGCATGCAAAAGGGAAGCTTTTTGGTGGCAAAAAAAGGTCTGTAGTAAATTGGACTCCAGACAGATGGCATGTAGAAGGCACCCTTAAGCTTTGCTAAGCTGGCCAGTCATAAAGGTGATCTGTAAGCTGAACATTAAGTCATACTGAAGCTGTTAGTGAAACACATATCAGGTTAATGTTATACATTTGTAGACTAATAGCATGAAAAGAGGAACAGTCCCTGAGGGAAAGGATTGCATGCCTTTGTTGGAGATATTATGTATACCAGGGCATTATCAATGGATGCTAAGCCAGGGCTGAAAGCCAGTAATTGTAAAGTAAACACACATATCTATAAAATAAAACTATCTCTACACCCCTCTCTCCTACCCCCTCACAGTAGCCTGTACCTCAGACTCTCCCCAATATTCCATCAACTTTCTATCATTCCTCTCCTAGCCTTGACACCCCTCCCATCTATACACATCAGTCTAAGACAGAATTCAATCTCTCACCCATCTCTACCTCCTACATCAAAAAACTCCTCCTGATTCTAAATCCATGTTCTAATTCAGCTGATAGTATTCCTACTAAATTCCTTAAAATTGCAGCTGACTCAGTAGCCTATCCCATTAGTATTCTTATTAACAGATTTATACAAGAATCATACGTCCCTTCCCTTTGAAAAAAAGCAACTATCTTACCACTTCATAAAGGCGGCCCATCTACAGATATCTCTAATTTCCACCCATAGCTATACTTTCCCTCATCTCAAAAATCCTTGAAAAATGTGTGCAACGACAACTCATACACTATCTTCTAACCTATAATATCCTCTCCCTTACACAGCATGGTTTCCGTCCAGGTCACAGTACATCCACTGCTTTAATATTCTTCTTAGACATAGTCAATAAAGCCAGAGACTCAGGATACATTGTATCAGCCCTTTCCTTGGACCTGTCAAAAGCCTTCAATACCATGTCTCATGCTATCCTCCGCTCACAGCTCTCCAGTATAGGAATAAACCCTCAGTCACTTAAATGGTTCCAAAGCTATCTCTCCAATAGAGAGCATGCTGTTAAATGGCAGACTTCTATTTGCCCCTATCTTCACAACCCTACAGGTGTGCCCCAAGGCTCAATTTTAGATCCTCTTCTGTTCAATATTTTTATAAACAATCTCCACCAGGCTATCCCACATGGCTCCCTAGTCCAGTACACAGACGACTCCACTATAGTCTGCTCTGCCCCAAACATAAATATTTTACAGCAAAATACCCAAGAAGCATTCTCCACTGTATAAACTTGGCTTCATAAAAATCACCTTGCTTTAAATGCCAAAAAAAGTAAACTTATGGTTTTCACTCCCAAGAGAACAACACCATTCAATAGAGCCGACCTCAACATATTCTCTCTAAACTCAACCAATATTGAGCTAGTAACCCATACCAAATTGTTAGGGGTAATAATTCATGAAAACCTCAAATTTGATCTGCACATCCAAAACAGTATAAGTAAAACACATAAAAAACTTGGGTTACTCTACAGATACAATAGATTCCTCAACCTACCAACTAAGAAAGTTTTAGCTCTATCTTACCTGCTCCCCTCTCTAACCTACGGCGCACCTTTACTAACCAACCTGCAGTCCTCCTTGAAAACAAAAGTGGAAACTTGCTACAACAAGATTGCCAAATATGCTTCAAACAGTCGCTACTCTACCCATCACTGTATTGCCCTAAAAAAATTACAATGGCTTGAATTCCACCACTGCCTATTACTCCTTCAGCTTACAACTACACACAAATTTATTCATACACCTCAGGACTGTCCTGCCCTTAGCTTCCTACTTACACTTTACAACCCCACTAGGCCTTTGTGATCCGAACACCAATTTCTTCTTCAAGGTCATAAACCCAAATTACCTGTATAGGATCATAGGAGGTTACTAGGCTAATAGCCCTGGGGCCCTTACAAGCCCAGTCAAGAGTTTATTCCCAAAAATTAAACCTCAGTCAGCACCTGTTGCCCCTATCAATGAGGGACAAATGTGGAACCCCTGGGACAAATTTATGGTTTCCCATCCACTCATCAAGATTGCGTTTGAAGAGGACCAGTGAGGTACTTCTGTATGATAAGTCTATTCCAGAGACGGGGCAGGCTCTGGGAGACAAACCTGTCTCTCCAGCAGGTTTTGTTGATGTCGCATATTAGATTTAGGCCTATAAAGCGGGTAATGTGCGAGGAGTTAAACTTAGGGATATGGAACATCTCTAGTAGGGCAGGGTCCGATATTGCCTTGTAGACGAGACACAGATCACCACTGAGCAATGTGCATGAGACTGAGTAGAGTGATAGTGATTTAACCTGTCCACATAGGATAGATGTTGGAGGCCATGGATTCTCTTTGTGAGGTATTTCTTTGGCCTTTTCAGTTGGTGTAGGTGTTTGGAGAGGTACATACCAAATGGAGCATTATACTCAATCATAGGTCTAATAAGGGAGGAGTACTGAGAGGTAATAACCTCCTTTTTTCTAGATCCAATCCCTTTACTTATAAGATGAACTAAGTAAAAGGCTTTTCTGACCACAGCTGCCACATGATGGTTGAATGTGAGATTGTTGTCAACCTGAGTAGCCAGGTCTCTCACTACAGGTTGTGTGCTTAGAGGGTTGTCATTGATGTGATAATCAATAGGGGACGTGTTTTTGCCGAATGGTACGATAATACATTTTGTTTGTGTTTAACTTAAGGCCATGACTTTGGCACCAGTTATTTGTAGCTGTGAGACCCTCTTGCAATATGCTAACATCAATTGGGGAGTCAGTGACAGCACCCAACTTACAGCCATGTGCAAACTTGGTTAGCCACAGGCCCTTTGTCTTTGCCTGGACCTCTGAGAAGTATATCCCAAACAGTAGGGGTCCCAGGACAGATCCCTGGGGAACACTATTAGTGACAGGTCTGCTATCAGAAGTGGCAGCACCTATTTTGACCTTGTGGGTCCGGTGAGCTAGTTGGCCGCCCATCTGACTAGATAGGAATTAACACCAAGTTGTGTTAGCTTTTCGATGATGCTCGAGTGGGGGATTGTGTCAAAGGCCTTGGCCAGGTCAAGGTAAGCTGTATGTATTGACTTTCCCTCATCCAGGGCCTTGGTGACAGTCTCAAAGAAGCCAACTAGGTTCAATAGGCAAGATCTTCCCAAGATAAATCCAAATTGGGTGGGGTCGAGTGCTTGAAGATTGCCTATGTCTTTGTTTATGAGATCCATAATAATATGCTCCGTGACTTTACAGATCAGACTTGTCAAGCTGATGAGGCGATAGTTTCTCAGGTCAGTAGTGGCACCATCTTTGTGCAAAGGGATGAGGTTGGCGGTTCTCCACTCTGCTGGGATGAAGCCTGTAGTTAGGATGTGGTTGAACAGGGTGCTCAATGGCGAAGCTATTTCTTGCTGGAGATGGTGCAGAATACAGCCTGGGATACTATCAGGTCCCATGGAAGCTGTGTTCTTTGCCTTGGATAGGGCCTGTAACACTTGGTCTACAGAGATGTGAGGTGTGGGACAAGTATCGGGGATATCAACTGAGCCTTTGGGGGGGGGTGATAAGGGGGTGAAGTTTGCAATGAACCTATCAGCCAGCAGGTTGGCTAAGTCAGCAGGATCATTGTAAGTGACGCCATTAAGTACTAGTTCGGTACAAACTTGGGATTTGCCATGTAGGCTCCTAACGTAACTGAAGAAGGACTTGTGGTTTCCCTTTGCTTTGGAGGCTAGTTTCAACTCATAATTGGCTTTGGAGGTTTTCACTAGTGATCTAATTTGTTTGTTGAAGCGGAGGAGGGAGTTTTTACGATCTGGAATATGTTCATTTTTACCCTTGGACAATAGTTTCTTCCTTTTGTTGCAAAGCCTGTTAATAGAGGAAGTCCAAAAGACAGGTTTGTGTTTACTTAAGGAGCAGATTTTAGTTCTGTTGGGCATGGCTGAGTCCATGCAGTTGTACAGGTACTTGTATACTGCACTGGCATACTGTTTAGCATCTGCAACTGTAGGAGAGTTTTTATATTCCTGGAATATTGCTAGAATATGGAATAACCTACTAACTTCTATTCGTATACAACAAAGCCCCTCTAACTTCAAAACTGCACTGTTTAATCACTTCCTTTCCAACTGGACATGTAACTGCTGAGTTGCTTCCTCAGCCATTATTTAATTATTCCAATCAAATATAAATCTGTTCTCATCTTATCCAGTTCTTGCCTAACCTTTATCTGTATGACAACTCCTAACAAACTTTCTAATACTCCTGACTCCCCTAACTTCCTAACCGCTTCATCCCCTCCTGTCTCCCACCTATCTCACTTTTCCTTCTACGTCTGCGTTCTATACTCCTATGGTTTTCTCCCCTCATAAGCTTTAGTCTTGACTCGATATAATACCTGAATTTAATTCATTCCTTGGTCATATAACTGTATAACATTGAAATACTTTTTTTTCTTTTTTTTACTCCGTATATACCATGTTTTTACTCCCTGTACAATGAATATGCCTAATCTTTATGATATGTATATTTTTAAGTGGGTATTTCTTTATGTAACTTCCATGACATGTTTGAAATTGCTTGTAACCTTATTTGAAATTGTATGTAAGTTCAATATGTCTCCCTGGAGCGTTTCTTTCCAGGCCTCCACTGAAAATGGGCTTTGTTTGGCCCAGTGGACTTTCCCGGACAATACATGCCAATAAATAAATAAATAATAAATAAATACCTTAGGAGATTAGAACCCTCCACCCAGTGTACTGACATGCTATAAATCACACTTTCATTGAGCAAAGTGAGTCATGGAAGCAGTCAGACTAAACAGATAAATGTTATCCCATTTCATGTTTGCCTATTGAAAAGCAATGGTGCTCATCTCATCTGCATGGCAGACAATGCCAGTTTATTTAAGTCATGATGCCAGTTGGACTTCAGTAGTGCTATACATAGCAGTGGCACCTCTTCTTGGTTGTACATGGGCATCAACAGTGCTCTCAGTGACCCACTATGCACAGTACTACAACAAGAAAGATAGGTGAGTTAGAAGCCTTTTTTTGGCATGTGTGTGGCATGCTTATCTATTTTTGACTAGATCAAAGGGTGGAATAGGAAGTATTGGACAGAGATAAAAAGAGAAACTAACAGATGGTAGAATGAAAAGTGAGCAAATAAGGAATGAGCAAGATGGAGGTGGGATAGTCCCATACCTCTCAATTTTTTAGCTCAGGGATTCAGGGCAAAGTAAAAAATGATGGTGTTAGGCCCAAAATCAGGGACAGATTTTATATGCTGTACTGTTAATAAGGGCACTGGCAGAATACAGGTTTGGCATCATCAGACATTCTCTTTGTAATTCTTTAATTACTTCAATCCTCAATGATGTGGCAGAAAAATATAATTTTTATGATGAACACATCAAAAAATATGAGCCAATCATGTAGACATTCTTCAAGTCAATTTTTTTTTTTTTTTTGTGGGATATGTCCCCCACCCCCTTTTTTGTTACAGAAGAGAAAGTTGGGGAAATAAGGCATAGACAACAGGGGAAGCTTAGGTAGCAAGGAAATGCAAACATGGCCACAAAAGGAATGAGAACACCAGTTTGGAAGATACGATAGGATAGGACAGGGATTTTACATATGCAGTTTCTGCCAGCTTAAACCCCAGTAGGAGATTATTGGTTACCCTGCATACTGTCAACACTGGGTCATGGCTCAGAAGGTGGGAATCAGTGCTGGCCGGGAATGCTACTCAGCAAGTCCCCAGAGTATGTCTCCATGTACCAAATGTGGGCATCCAACCTCCTGTCTATTATTTCCCTCACAAACTCTGCCACTCCTGATGGATGACAAAGGTGTCACCTTAACTGCCACTGCTACCAGCAGGTACCACTGTACCAGCTTCTGGTACAGGGCTACCTGATGTAGATAGGGCAATGGTTGTGGAGGCAACTTTTGCAGGCTGGGCCCCAGATGTGCTGGGTGCTACTGCTTGTGGTGGTGGTGATGGTTTTGCTCCTGACACCAGCAGGGGGATGACAGGTTTTGACAATGGGATGGGTGGAAGTTATGGAGTTGTTGCATAGAATAGTAAAAGAAATGGAGAAACAATAAATAAAAATAAACCAAACAAATGCTGTAAGAGAAAGGCTATCAACAAAGAGGGTAGGGGAGGAGAAATACAAATACAGTAAAAAAACACCATCTTAACTGTCTTAATATTGGTAATGATAAATTAAGCAGAATGCACTTTTAAGAGGAAATACTTGATATGGGGATGGGGTTAAACCAAAAGCTATCGTCACATACAGGATATTAACAGCAGAAGCTATTTAGCAAGAGCAGAAATTTGTGCTTGAAATCAGAGATGAAATTTGGTTTTGGGCAGTAATGCACATATGAAAATAAACATGCTGCTAAAACAATATTTCAATCACAAATGATAGACAAGGGACAGATACTTTTATTGTATCTTCTGAAATATTCAGCAAACTGCTACTTATGGATCTTACAAATATGGATGGTGCCATGCTGGGACAAGGTATATATGATTGCTTTCCATGGCAACAGAACTTTGTGGAGGAGAGACTGAACCCACAAGAATCATTATAATGTCAGAGCACATCAACATAACACGAAGATGCACATGTTTACCTGTACATGAGAAGACAAACAGAAACAAGTGTCTAATGCTGTGCAGTCATAGTACTACCTTTGGGGTATGCCAGTACTGACAGATATAATTCTGGTAAATAAAAGTTGCAGACAATTACTTTTTTAAGTCTACTACTGTTACTATGAAAACAGACATTCTTACAAGGGAATGTATACTCACCCTGGTGCTCTCTTAGGCTCTCCAGTCTGATCCCATGCATCTGCCTATTCCTTTCAATCTCTACAGGGGCTGGAGACATATGAAGGGCTCAATAAAAAACTGGATGGTGGCATAAAGTGGCAAGTTAATGGTTTAAGATAAAAAATTATACTCACAGTACAGAGGTAATGACTGTGCCTTAACTTCATCCTCTCATTGACAAAAGAGGTCAAGCTTGCAATGATTCATATCATGTAATGGTAATGTCACTGTTCCCCCTGTGTGAGGAATGCCAGTAGCAGGATACAACTGTAGTGTGTGATGTACCTTTAAGAAGCATTCCAGTCAGTGGGCACGTGCATATAAGTACAGAGCATGTGCAAACAAGAATGCCATTTTGAGTGAGCAGCTAGAGTGAAAGCATGCATGTGTGTAGTAGTCCATTAGTTAGTTAGTTAGTTTAAGTTTAATGTTCCTGCCAACCATCCTGATGTGTTTGTACGTAATAAACTACTTAAATGAACATCCAAGCTTCATCGTCTTATTGAGATACACAAGACGAGTGACAACTTTGTCCAGAAAAATCTTTGACTCTCCTCACACCCTTGTGTGCTCTAAAACAAAGCACTACCCTCACTTTCTCCAGCCATAATGTCTTCCCTTTACAGATCAAAGTCAAAATATCAAGAGAATTGGTGCCCAAAACAGTTCTTGCTTGCTGCAGTCTTTGCACAATGAGGGGCATCTACTCTGTGTGACTGACGTCAAAGTAAGAATGATTAAAGTGGTACTTAGAAATGTGAAACATGGATGTCCCGGTTATTTTTGCTGAATGTGTAGTGTTGCTGTGTTTTCTCAATCACACACACCCTACACATCACTGCTTGTTGTGCAAATTAACTTAGAATGATGTGGCAAAGTTTTCTGAATCTGAGACAATGTCTTTCATCCTTTACTGCAAAAATAAAGCTATTGTTTGTACAGTATCTCAAACAGCACCCCCCAAAAAAAGAAACTTTCTGCTGAGAAGACCACAGTTCTGACTTTGTATTGCTGATTGTAAAACCAAAGGAATCCAAAATAAAAACTATAACTGTGAAATCCTTCCAGATTTGCTCACATGACTGGACATGAAATAAACAGCCGCGGTGGTGCAGCGGTAACGCTGTCGCCTCACAGCAAGAGGTTCTCCCATTCGATTCTCGGCTGGAGCGCCTTCTGTGTGGAGTCTGCATGTCCTCCCCGCGGTCGAGTGGTGTTCGAAAGACATGCGTGAATGGGCGTGCCTTCGTTGAAGGTTGGGTGTCGAGCTGGCACCTCGGCACCATAAAAATCTACTGCCAATCATTAGCGGACTGGAGTTCCGCTGCGGCGACCCCTAACCGGGAAAAGCTGAAAGAAGAAGAAGAACAACAACAACTGGACTTGAAATAAACAATCATTTGTAAATAAAACAAAAATTATTTCAATGAATGGCAATTAAAACACAATAGGGAGTGCTTTCATCTTGCAAAATATCACAATGTCATCAGAATTAATCAATTAAACGTTACATTAAATACATTCATGACTAAATTAAAAAGTTACATACTTGCCATAACACTCCATCTGTGTTGTCCACTTTCATTCTTCCTCAGCTGATGGGTTTGGATCTGATACTCTGATCTGATTCGGCGGCTTCTACCAGATCATTGGATCCAAGAACTCTTGTGATCCTCCCTTTATCCATAATGCCCCTCCAAACTAACATACATCAGATTGAGTTAGCTGCCCTTAGACATAAACAGAAAACCTATGATATAAATTAACAAAGGTAGAAAAGAAAAGGGAAGCTGGAGCTCAAACGAGGAACAGAGGTTCCTGTACAACTCTTAGATCTCTCCAGAAGCAAAGAAAGGGGGCAGGCAGGCAGGAATTTGAGGAAGATGAAAATAGACAGCACAGATGGAAAGCTATGTTAAGTACATAACTTTTTTTTATCTGACAATGTCCTTTTCATTCAGTCATCAACTGATTGTGACAGAGTCCCCAGTTACTGTAACCTTGGGAGGCCCTCTTGGAAGGACATTCTGAAATACTGCAGAGCCAAAGACAAAGGCTGCTCTATTCCTGGAAATCAAACATTGATAAAGGAAGGATTAGTGCGTAATGATACCCTATCCTTATGGAAAATCAAAAAGGCTCAACCGCCATAAGGGCATGCAATTCAGAAACCCTTCTTGCAGAAGTAATGGCCAACAAAAAGCAGTCTTCCATGACAAGTATTTCAATTCAGCAGTAGCGCCAGGCTCAAAAGGTTGTAGAGTAAGTTTCTCCAACACAAAATTGAGGTCCCAAGCAGGAGTAGGAGCTCACGTGGGGGTCTTATATTCTTTGCCCCTCTAAGAAATTGCTTAAACAAAGGATGAGAAAACAATGGTGGGTCACAATCATAGTGAGCTGAAATTGCTGCAGCATGAATCTTAATGGAAGAGAAAGACAAACCTTTGTCCAATAACTCAGTAAGATATTGAAGAGCCACACTCAAATTTGGCTCAGAAACATCCAAATCCTTTGCTGCACACCAAAATAAAAATCTCTTCCATTTTCCTGCGTACACTTTCCTTGTACTAGGTCTTCTGGCTTCCATAATCACATTCAAAACTTGTTGAAGGAGCTGAGACCTGCTATGGTTCAAAACAGAATATGCCAGGCTGTTAGATGAAGAGAGTGAAGCTTGACATTGAGTAGATGCCCGTCCTTTTGAGACAATAGGTGTGGAATCAAAGGTAAGGGCCATGGAAACTTCCTTACCAGACTCCTCAGCAATGGGTACCAGTGCTGCGAGGCCAATCTGGAGCTATTAAAATCATCCTTAGCTTGTTCTGTCTGACCTTTAGGAGTACCTTTGGGAGGAGAGGCAGAGGTGGAAAGGCATACACGAAGATTTTCCCAACTGAAAGAAAGAGCATCCACTTTCCAGGCTGTGAGAAGAAACCTATTAGTGCAAAACTTTGGCAGCTGGTGGTTTAGTGGAGAAGCGAACAGATCTATGTCTGGAGTTCCCCAGGACACTGTCAATGTCTGAAATACATGAAGATCCAGTTTCCACTCGTGGGGATCCATGATTTGCCTGCTTAACACATCTGCTAAGGAGTTCTGTGCTCCTGGTAGAAACCTTGCTTGAAGATTCAGTTGCAAGCTTGCAGTCTCCCACAAAATCATTGCTTGCCTGCATAGAGGATAAGAATGTGTTCCCCCTTGTTTGCTGATGTACCACATGACAGTTGTGTTGTCTGTTAGAATCAACACCTGCCCTGGAAGAAGTAAATCCTTGAAAGCCAGTAATGCAAACTGGACTGCTAACATCTCCTTCATGTTGATATGTAGATGCTGCAGTCTGGCAGGCCACTTGTCTTGTATCCACTTTCCATTCAGATGAGCTCCCCAAGCTGTGTCTGAGGCATCTGTCGTTAGAATCTGACTCGCCTCTGGCTGGGTCACAGAGAGTCCCTTGTTTAGGTGACATTCCTGAGCCCACCACAAAATTCCTTTTGAATGCAAGGTATTATTGGAATGACAGTGTCCAAATCCTGGCAGTGCTGTGTCCATCCATTGTAGCTTCCTCATATGCAGTTTGGCATTGGGAAGTACCAGAATACAAGATGCCATGAACCCTAAGGCTTGAAGGACTGCCCTTGCAGTCAGCCCGGACTGATGAGACAGTTGATGGAAGTAAAGAGAAAGATTCTTTTGTTTGTCCGGGGTTAAAAAGGCCATCTGGGATGCTGTATTCAGTCTCACGCCCAGAAAGCACATGTCTTGAGAGGGTACTAGACTGGACTTTATTTCGTTCACAGAATACCCTAGGCATCTTAGCACTGCTATCACATATTCCAAATGCTGAAGAAGCACGTCCTTTCCTTGAGCCAGAAGCAGGCAGTCGTCCAAATAAGGATAGATTTGTATTCCTTTTAGCCTGAAGAAAGCTATCACTGGAGCCAGAACCTTTGTGAATACTCTGGGCGCAGTAGATAAGCCAAAGGGCAATGCAGAGAACTGATAATGAGAATTCCCAGCTCGAAAACGCAGATACTTCCTGCAAATTAGTCTGATAGGAACATGAAGGTAAGCTTCCTTGAGATCCAAAGTTACCATCCAGTGACCTTTGACCAGATTAGGTAAAAGCTGTTGTAACGTCAACATTTTGAACTTGGGAATGTCCAGATAAGTGTTGAGGATAGACAGATCCAAAATTGGTCTCCACGTGTTCCCCTTTTTTGGTACTAGGAACAGGCGAGAATAAAATCCTAGGCCCCTTTCTGGCACAGGAACCGGCTGAATGGCCCCTATTTGGAGCAACAGAGAAATTTGCCTGTGAGCCTCTTTCCTTTGCTGAGGAGGAATGTCTGGCATGCCTTTGAAAGGAGGCAAGGTATGGAAATAAAACCTGTAACCGTGGTGAATGATATCCAATACCCATCTGTCTTGGGTAATTAAACTCCAGTTTTCTTTGAAGAGTGCCAACCTTCCTCCCAAAGGTGCTGCCAGACGAGAAGATTCTGGCGGCTGAAAAGGCAGGTTATGGGGTCTGTTTACGAAAGGACTGACCCCTGCCCTCACCAGAAGACTGAGCAGGTGAACTCCCTGTTCTAGGCCTAAAAGAACCTTGAGCTCTGCCCCTACCACGTCTAGACCTACCCCTAGACTGGGAATCATAAGCAGGATATGTCCACCCCTTGGTAGGCCAATTTCTACTAAACTTCAGAGGCTGAACCTGCAAAAAATCTTTAACAGTCTGCATAGACTTAGCCTTGTCTTCCATTTTCTTAAGAACTGCTTCCACAGGCGAACCAAACAACACATCAGATTGTAAAGGAGCATCTAAAATCCTTGTCTTCACATGCTCAGCTAAATTCTGATCCCTCAGCCAGGCGTGCCTGCGAAGAACGAACCAGTGGCAGCCACCCTCGAAGAGGCCTGCACAGCATCAAAACCACATTGCAAAGAATGCTTACCCACCTGTTCAGAAACATGAACTAAATCCTACAACTCTTTACACTCAATACCTTCATAAAGCATCTACCTTAGACTTTAACTGTGAAAGGAGAAAATTTTGATATTTCAACATGTGAAACTGGCAATTCAAAGCTCTCATGGCCAAAGTGGAAGAAGTATACACTTTCTTTCCCCATCTATCCAAAGCCCTTGCCTCTTTATCCGGAGGAACAGGATTTTTAACAACAGAAGCCTTAACACCTTTAGGCCCTGTGAAACAGTTTCTGGGTCTGCCCTAGGACTCTTAAAAAGATACTTATGAGCTTCAGGCACCCTATAATATCTATCCGGTTTAACTGGAGCAGGAGGCAAAGAATCAGGGTTCAGAGAAGCCTCTGCAAAACATCCTCCACCACATCTAGAACAGGAGGTATAGCTAAAGGCCTATGCTGGGGTAGAAACAAAATTCCCTAAGCCTTTTCCTGGAATCAGAGAAATCCTGACCTTCCCATTTAAAATGCTCCCTCATGGAATGAAGAGTCTCTGAAAATGAAAAATCCTCAGGAGGAGAAGCAGAAGGAGTAGAATCATCCACATCAGAATCAGAGTAAGCGGGATACTCCTGCAAGTCTTCAGTCGAAGACTCAGTAGCATCCGAACACTGCTCAAAACTCCCAAGCTCAGGTTCCACCCTAGGCCTCTTATCAGGAGGGGCATAGAACCTCTAATCATTGTAATCAAATCTTCTGCCATCTTAAGCATATGCTTCTTAGGTACAGACCCTGAAGAACTAGGGGTAACACCTGAAACAAAACTTGGCCTGCCCTGGGAGAAGCCTTGGAAACAGCAGGGGAGGGCCTAACCACCTTAGGAAGGGGAGGAAGAACAGCTGCCTGAGAAGCCCCTTCCGCCTGGCCTACCTCCTGAGAGGTCACATCTTGGAGTAATAAAGTCTCTCCTGGGATTCCAAAGAAATTTCTGGCTGAACCTCTGGCTCCACGGCCCTCTAAAGAACCGGCGTCCGGTGCGGGCGGTTCTTCCAACCTAGGCTTTGCTGTTTTGTCCTTGCGCTTTTTGGAAGCGGGCGTCGGAGCATCCGACGGCATTTTATAATTACACCGCTTCCCAAAAACTAACCTGGCACAATCTAATCTTCTCTTTATCGTGCGTTTGTTAAATCTAGCACAAATGCGACAGCCAACAACGTCGTGCTCAGGCCCTAAGCAAGGTATACACAAGGTATGGTAATCCCTATGAGGTATCTGTTTCCCACAAGAAATACAGTTATTCACTTTTTCTGACATCCGGTAAAATACTGAGGCAAGAAAAAAACAAAATATTCCCCAACGGGGTACTTAGCCAACTTGGATTCGGTCTGAAACTCCGACTTCGGAAAATCTCAGAACGCCAACCTGCACTTGCAAAACTGCTTCTGCATCGGACCATGCGGCAAAAAAGACTGAGGATATGACGTCGGTCATGCGCATTTGTACCCTGACGTCCTGACGTCAGACTAATCGCCCTGACCGACGTCAGCCTTATACTTTGGTATTCGGGCCGACTGGGACAGCGGACTACCCAAGTGTTAGGACTGCAGCAATGTGGGATGAAGAACATCGCTGTCGCCTCACAGCAAGAGGTTCTCCCATTCGATTCTCGGCTGGAGCGCCTTCTGTGTGGAGTCTGCATGTCCTCCAGCGGTCGAGTGGTGTTGAAAGACATGCGTGAATGGGCGTGCCTTCGTTGAAGGTTGGGTGTCGAGCTGGCACCTCGGCACCATAAAAATCTACTGCCAATCATTAGCGGACTGGAGTTCCGCTGCGGCGACCCCTAACCGGGAAAAGCTGAAAGAAGAAGAACAACAACAACAACTGGACTTGAAATAAACAATCATTTGTAAATAAAACAAAAATTATTTCAATGAATGGCAATTAAAACACAATAGGGAGTGCTTTCATCTTGCAAAATATCACAATGTCATCAGAATTAATCAATTAAACGTTACATTAAATACATTCATGACTAAATTAAAAAGTTACATACTTGCCATAACACTCCATCTGTGTTGTCCACTTTCATTCTTCCTCAGCTGATGGGTTTGGATCTGATACTCTGATCTGATTCGGCGGCTTCTACCAGATCATTGGATCCAAGAACTCTTGTGATCCTCCCTTTATCCATAATGCCCCTCCAAACTAACATACATCAGATTGAGTTAGCTGCCCTAAGACATAAACAGAAAACCTATGATATAAATTAACAAAGGTAGAAAAGAAAAGGGAAGCTGGAGCTCAAACGAGGAACAGAGGTTCCTGTACAACTCTTAGATCTCTCCAGAAGCAAAGAAAGGGGGCAGGCAGGCAGGAATTTGAGGAAGATGAAAATAGACAGCACACATGGAAAGCTATGTTAAAGTACATAACTTTTTTTTATCTGACAATGTCCTTTTCATTCAGTCATCAACTGATTGTGACAGAGTCCCCAGTTACTGTAACCTTGGGAGGCCCTCTTGGAAGGACATTCTGAAATACTGCAGAGCCAAAGACAAAGGCTGCTCTATTCCTGGAAATCAAATCTAATTTGTAAAGAGCAATAAAGGTGTGAGAATTAGTCGAAGTTGCAGCTTCACAAATGTCATCTAAGGATCTCCTTGACCAAAAATCTGAAGACACTGCCACAGATGTCATGGAATGAGTTCTAGGAGGCTTGAGCAAGGATAAACTTTTTTTCAGCATTAACAAAATAAATACATTCAGTTCACTATTCAGTCAATGTAACTTTGGATACTGGTTTGCCCAATTTGTTAGGAGAAAAAGAAACAAACGACTGGTCAGATTTCCTGAAGTATTTGGTTCTGTGATGATAAAAGCAAAGTTGTCTATACACATCCAAAATGTGGAGCATATACTCTCCTTTATTTGAAAAGTTAGGAAAGAAAACTGGTAGATTAGTAACCCAATTAATGTTGGACTCAGAAGCTACCTTAGGCAAGAAAGATGGATTTGTTTGCAAAGATACTCTGTCTTTGTGAAAAAAAAAAAAAAAAAACAACTGAGGAGGTTTGGAAGACAGGGCCTGGAGTTTGGATACTCGTCTAGCTGCTGTGGGGTTGCCAGATTTCTGAAGGGACAGTTAGAAACAAAAACAATAAATAAATAAAATATAAAAGGGTCCTTCATGCTAAGTGAAGACAAAAAAAAGGTCTTTTGTGTGGAACAGCAGGCAGTTCTGCATTAAACAGAAATGGCTCCACTTTGTGATTTTTGATTGGCTCGTATGCCGGTATATAAGCCAATCAAAAATTCGTACAGCAGACCCTCTTCTATTCAATATGGAACAGCCCGTTGTTTCGCATTGAACAGAAGTGGCTCTATATGATTGGCCTGCATGCAAGTACAGAGTACGTGAGTATAATCATGGACTAGAGCATCTCTCAGTAACTCCCCATTCATTGGGATCAGGGCAAAGAACCTGCTGCATTTCTGGTTGGGGACAGGCAAATAAACCACAGCACAGCTGGCCCCCTTGGCGGAAAATCCTCTCTGCCACTATGACAGTAAGAGACCACTCATGAGGCATCAGAATGGACCTGCTTACTTTGTCTGCAATCACAGTGGATATTCCCGGGATGTGCTTTGCTATAAGAAATCGACTGGAACAGATCACCCATTGCCATGTTCTCAGTGCTTCTCAACAAAGTGGGTAAGATTTGGTTCCTCTGTTTGTTGATATACCAGATCACTAACATATTGTCTGTCTGAATGGCAAATGTCCCGGATGGGAGAATATCTTGAAAAGCCTGCAGTGCTGGAAGGATTGCTCTTATTTCTAGGACATTGATATGTATCTTGGCCTCTTTGGGGGACCAATGTAACGGGTTCCTATTATGTTGTTGAATGACAAAATCGAATGCTCAGAAGAGCGAAACCATCGCATATTGAAGTTCAGATTGCGGGATCGCAGTACAGTGAAGATTGGAATATCTGCCATTTCCTCACTGTAGTGCTATCTCGGAGTCAGTATATATATATTTAGCGGGAGGGGTGGGGGGCACAGCCCCCCACAATAAAAGTTTTGATATTTGGCAGTTTCGCTCTTCTGAGCATTTGAAATTGTTGTCATTCGACAATGTAATATGAACCCAATGTAACTTTGGATACTGGTTTGCCCAAAGGTAGAATGGAAAAGGGAAGCTTGAGCTCAAACAAGGAACAGTCCTTCCCAAGTAGTGCCCCCTCCACCCCAGTTGGAAGGCCTCTGTGGTCACCATGGCTGTGGGCAGGGGAAGAACAAATGGAAGGACTTCAGAGAACTAATTTAAATGAATCCACAAAAGAAGATATATTTTGCACACTTGTGTGATCTTAACTGGAGTGGTTACTGGATGTTGAAGAATAGACCACTGGACTGAAACTGTCCACTGAAGAATTCTGTATGTGAAACTTGGCCAGAGGAACAAGGGTTATAGCCACTGCCATGGATCCTAGGGCTTGTAAGATTAATCAAGTGGGAAGAGAAGAACTTTGAATCAGTTTCTTGACTTGGGACCTCAGTGTTTGTACTTGAGCAGAGGGAAGAGATGCTATCAAAATGACTGTCTAGATGAGAACCTATGAACTCCAGATTCTGCATAGGTGTGAGTTGAGATTTGTTGCAACTGACAGCGATTCCCACATGAACGCACAAATGGAGCAAGTAGTTACTTGCCTGTAGAAGTCTATGCCTGATTGGGGCAGCCAGGAGACAGGAGTCTAGATATTGAAACACTTAGAATCTCATCAGTCTCAAGTGAGTCGCTACCACTGCCATGCACTTGGTTAAGCATGGGCTGTTATGAGACTAAAGGGTAGTGCTCTGAAGTGGTAATGACTGGCTCCCAGCCAGAAGTGCAGGAATCTTCCGGAGTGCCTGTTCAATGTGATGTGATAGTATGTGCCCTGAGATCTGTCAAGCACATCATATTGTCCTTTAACAGCAGAGGCAAAATGGACTGAACTGTGACCATATGAAACTTTGAATACTATATAAACTGGTTTAATTTTCTGAGCTCCAGAACTGGTCTCAAGTCCCCTGTCTTTTTTGGCACCAAGAAGAATCTTGAGTAACTTCTGGATCCTCTCTGGTCACTTTTTTTCTAGCAGCTTTTTTTGTTTTTAGAGTCACTGCCTCCCTCTGACTAGGTAGAACATCAGGGATTTTTTTCACATTGGTTACAGGTTTAGGGAAAATGGTATAGTATAACCTCTGGATATGATTCTATGCACCCAGGAATATCTTGTTATAGATAGTCAGGCTCTCTGTTGCAGGGATAAATATCATCTGACTGCCTTCAGAGGGGAATAGCCGGGCCTCCTTTCAGGAGTACTGATAGGGCTTATCCGAGAAGGAATCCCTGAAACCCTGGTTCTGTGGGCCACCTCCGCTACAAGGCCAGCATTTTCCATGAGAGTTCCCCCCTCTGCCTCTGAGGAAACTATCTCCACATGAATTTTGGAAAGGACCCTGGGATTTTCTAAACTACATTTTTCTACCTCCTTGCTGATTCCTTGAGAAAGATCTTTGTGGAGTTTAAAAAATGGACACCCATGGCAGACACAGTCTTTCCCTCTTATTCACATCTGGAGAGCGTGTCTTCTACCTTGGGACCAAAAAGGGAAGATCCATCAAAAGACACATTGATGACCAAACACTTAAAGGGCTTTGCAAAATCATAAAGTCGCATCCAGGCATGTATCCTGGTGGCTATGCCTGAACCTGCCACCCGTGAGGTACCTTCTGCTGCATGGGGGATCAACATCATGGATGCATTTGAAGCAGACTGGAGGGTGACCAGTTTTGAGGAGATTCTATTTTCAACCTCGGCAGATATGGAATCAGAAAGGAATTTGACAAGCTCTTTGGTCGGATCTCTTTGTAAGCTTGTAAAATATGCCAGATAATTCAGCGATCTGAGGGCAAGTGTTGCTGAAGCATACACATGCTTTCCAAATCTGTCCAAAGCCCTGAA
Organism: Protopterus annectens; assembly: GCF_019279795.1. Lineage (NCBI taxonomy): Eukaryota > Metazoa > Chordata > Ceratodontiformes > Protopteridae > Protopterus > Protopterus annectens. The sequence continues at coordinate 1,902,468,526 of NC_056732.1, read as the reverse complement.
CTATCTGTTAGCAGAAAGGAAACAGGAGCTCTGTTCTGCCGGTTCTTTCCTAGTTGCTGTAGCCACAAACATGGCATTGACCAGAACTCTCTTGCTCGAGTGTGCCTAGTCCTTAGTGGAGGCTAAAATCTTGTATTTTCTTTTTGGAATCAGCTGTACAGTATCTAGCTCCTTCCACACCTAATGAGAAACAAGGTCTGTGAGCTCTTCAGCCAAGGGTAATCCAAGAAGTAGATGGGCCAGGCTCGAAAGCCTCCAGAAACACTGATTCCTCTTGGGAGGGGGTGTCAGAGGACCAACCACCTTTCTGTTTCAGGAGCTCCAGAATGTCTCCAAAGGAGACATCTTCAGGTGGTGATCTGGCAGACTCCTTCCTCTCATTAAAACTTGTGTCCTCAGTGAGAGATTGCTAGGGGAAATCTAGGTGCCTCTGCTTACTCACTCCTTCAGAGGGACTTCCTCAACGGGTTGTTCTGGGGAAGTATCAGAAGAGATAACAATGTCCTGATGGACCGACTAGACACTAGCTTAGGCTGGATGTCCCAATGAAATGGATGGACGAGGCTCAGAGCATAGAACCAGAGAAGGTAAGGTTGTCTGAATCGAGGGGGCAGGGATGCCCCTTCTCTAGACAAGGAGAAAGCCCTTTCCACAACCCCAAAGTCAGAATACCTATGGGACACAGAAGTCGATGGCAAAGGAGCTGGGATTTCTCAAACCGTTGTCTCCTGCAACCCCACCAGTCATCCACCCAAAGAGGGAGTTGGACCCAAACTGTCCAGCACCAATGTTCCGAGAGGAAGAGATGGCTCCAAGAGCTTCGGAGTCAACTCTAACTCCCCCAGACCAGACACCGACACTTTGGCTCAGAGAGATTCAGAGCTGGTCGACTCAGGAAAACCATTGGAGTCGAAGAACAACACATCTTTGGTTTTGATGAAGACACCCCCAGACATCTCAGATCTGAGGGCTCTGAAACAGTGAGCTGAATCTGGGAAGGAGATACCAAGGGAGTAGTGGACAAAGGACAGCTCGCAGATCCAATAGGTGCTGGAGCTGGAAGAACCCCATCTCGATCAGCAGTCTGAGAAACTTCCTCATCATCCTATCAACATCGACTTCTAATAAGCTTCTGAAAGATCTAAGAGATGTGGTGTATGGAGGTCTACAGTGTCTATGTGGAGATCCCTTCTGAAAATGATAAGGGAGACATGAAGAAACTGGATCTGATAGGAACAGAAGAGCATGGATCCGAGGAGATCTAGGTTTCAAAATGGTCAGATCCAAGATAGACAGATTTGACTTCTTCTGCCTTTTAAAATAGAGCTCCAATGAAGGAGATAAAGAAGAAGAATGCTCAGAAGACCTGTTACGGGACTGCTTTTCCTAAGAAGCTAAATCTGACTTACCCTTGTCAGATATTTTTGGTAGGGTTTGAGCCCTATCAGTTGAAGAAGTAAAGGAAGAAGGCCTCTCAAGATTAAGTTATTCTTCTTATCAGTCACGTCTCTGGAGTTAAAAACCAGAGCAGACTGAATAATCTGCATCTAAATGAGAAGGGCCTAAGCAATACATGCATTCCCTGTGGACATCTGAGTTGGTAACACACATTTTAAATCCTGTAGGCTTATCAGCCATGTTGTACAAAGAAAACAAATAGTAAAACTAGAAGAACAATACCTAAAACAGTGAAGACAGAAAAGCATTTTTTTGGACTGAAAAGAAGTTAGAAAAAAAAGGAAAACTACCAACAATGGTATAAAGAAGTACTCAAATGAGTGACGAAGGTGAATGAGTACCAACTATGGTACTTTAAGAAGGTACCAAAAAATGGTAGCTTAAAGAGAAAGGAAATTAGCTAAGAAGATTATGGGTGGGAGGTAAGAGAATTAATGAATATAAAAGTATTAATCTGAGACAAAACAAGCTACAAGAAACTCCAAAAACATGACAGCAGTGGGATCCACATCTGAAGCTGAATGGAAGTAAATGATATCTGAGGTATGTTAGGTTGGTGGGGCATCATAGGTAAAGAGAGCAGCTTAAGAGTTATTGCAACCACTGATCTTGTAGAAGTGGCTGAGTCCGATTTGAGATACACATCCAAACCCTTCAGTTGAAGAATGAATGAAAAGAACAACATCAGATCACATATCCTTAAACCAATGGTATGACTGCTTCATCTGATTTTAACACAAACTTATAATTAACAGCCTCATTGAATCCTGGGGTATTATATGAATATATTGACATTTGCTATCGTAATCTAACTTCCAGTGCAGGTTTTACATCTCCACCCCTCATCCCTAAATTTAATATGAAAAATAAACACTTTTTCTGCTCTTCCAAGTTTTCTTATATGTGTACAATGTACTATTAGCATTAATGTTATTCAAAGCATATACATGTTCGTATTTATATCTATATCTCTATTTATTATAAGCTTTTTAATATTCTTGTATTTTTTCCCACATAAAGTCCTTTGCATCCTGAGCACTATGCAGACTATACTTCATCATCAAAATTGCACATAAAATAACAAGGGTAGTCATAAGAATTTGTGTAGAACTTCAATAAATTGATGGATCATAAAAAATGTACCTACAATAGGTCCAATTATACCACTTAAAATCCCTGTTCTAGAGGCAATTGATGGTCTTTCTTCTCATCTGGTAAAAAAACATTCAAGTTTTTGTTTTTCTTAGTAAAAAAGCTAAATCACCAATATTAAAATACTTAAATATTTCAAGATAACATTTAAACAATTTCCAATTATCTATAACTGTCTAATATTAAAAGAATCCCCTGTACAGGTTAACAACATTGGCTCTGCCTTATTCATTTTGATCCAACAGCTTGAGTTTGTGGAATATCATATTCATTATCATGTAAACTAGTGACAGCAGCTGAAACATTCATAGTCATTTTGCTACCCACTAATTATTTTGCTTTCACTCACTGAGCACTGGAAGAAGACATTAATACGTCCTCTCAATAACTAGATACTCAGAAATGTTATTCTATTAAAGTTATCTCTTCCAAAAGATAAAACTGATTTATAGTCTATCTACCCCACACATTTGCCTATAATATTTTTCTATGCCTAGAATACATATTTGTATAATGTAATAAAGTACTATTACTGATATTATTTTCTCTTTATCTTTGACACTAACTTCACATCTTTTTATATATTAATAAATCTATACACAGCTTACTATAGGAAAATGGTAAAGAAAAAAGAACCATTTTCAAAGGTTCTGCAAACATTTTAAATTATCAGCTTTATTATTCCAAACAGAACAGCAACTCTAATTATTTCTGCCTACTTCTCCCCCCCCCCATATATAAAATTATCATAGAATAAAACTTTCTTAAAGTTCTCATTTTTGAATACAAAATTATCTTTCTAGAAAGACATAATAAGATTAGCAAAACTGGACACCACTGCAACACATATCAGTACACCTATTTTTTGTTTATAAATATTCTTAGTAACAAACTCAGACTTGTGTCTGGCAGTTGGTACAGAAGGATAAGACTGAATGGGAGTTCCTCTCAGCCCTTATGTGTCTCCTGTATGACCTTGAGCAAGTCATTTAACCAGATATACACCCCTGAAAAGGGACTTGGGCCTACCTGGTTAACAAATGGATGTTATTATCAAGGGTTGCTCTTGATAAATAAAACTTTTCCCAGAAACCACATGATAGCCCACACTCCAAATCCCAAACATTCTGGCAATCTGTAAACAAACTACTACATCCAGGGTGCCCATCTTCCCACAACCCCTGCACCAATAGCTCTCCCACAGACACTGTTACTTTCCTCAATAACTTTTTCATTGACTCCATCCACACTCTGACCTAAAAATGACAACATTAGTGACCCTACACCCCCTATTTCTATCCACTCTACTATCGTTTCCATCAAGCCTGTCTCCATAACCTATATAAAGCCCCTTTCTCTAAACATAAAACTTGTTCTCTATCAGTGGGTAACTTACCTCCTCAATTCCTAAAAATAGATGCCAACTCTATTACTCTCCTCATCTCCATACTAATTAATAGATCCATTCAAGAAAACACTGTGCCTAATATCCAGAAAAAAATTATATGTCATACCCCTTCATAAAAGTGGCAATGCAACTGATCCCTCTAATTTCAGACCAGTTGCCCTCCTATCACCCCTGTCTAAAATGTTAGAAATGTGTATCCACAAACAGCTCCTTAATTTCCTCCTCCAAGAAACACTTCTTACCCCTTCTCAGCATGACTTCTGCCCAAAACACAGTACTGCCACTGCTCTTATATCCTTCATAAATACCATTGCACTATCCTGTGACAATAATAAGTTAGTTTCCTGCCTGTTTCTTGATCTATTCAAAGCCTTCAACACTGTTCCCCATAGACTACTAAACCTAACTCTTCACTATCTTGGTTCTCCAGCTACGTGTCTAACAGATTCCAGACTGCAAAATGGCAATCTAGCTTCTCTCCCTTCCTTCCATTTCGAACTGTGGTGCTCCAAGGCTCTATTCTTGGACCCCTACTTTTCAATATCTTTATTAATGATCTATCTTCAGTCCTTCTGCCAACGTTTTGCTATTATTCAATATGATGATGATTCCACAATCATCTCCTGCTCTGACAACACGACTCACCTTCATACCCTTACCCAACAGCCCCTTCACTCAGTTGAAAGATGGCTTTCTTCTAACAAGCTGGTACTGAACCCTAAGAAGACTAAAATTCTCCAATTTCCTCCTACAACTCTCCAACATCATAAAACTACCTTCTCTGTCTCCTCACTGGACAACACTACCATCTCCATTGAATCTCACACAAAACTCCTCAGGATCACTATCAACAACCACCTGAAGTTCGATCTCCATACTCAGCAATGCATCAAAAGACTCATCAAAAACTCAGACTCCTATACAGACATAGAAAATACCTCACTCAATCCTCCAGACTCTCCCTTTCTCAAGCCATCCTACTCCCCACATTACTCTACGCAGCCTCCATACTCACAAACCAATCCAATCTCCTGACTAAACTAGAACTTACCTATAACAAAAATGCAAGATTTGCCTCTAATTTGCCCTATCACACTCATCACTGTATAGCCCTAAAAACCTGCAATGGCATGAATTTCAGCACCAAATTCTACTAACCCAGCTTCTCACAGCTTATTCAGTCTTACATGAGCCATCATTCTCCCCCTCTCTCTCTACTCTCATCCAGCCTTATACGCCCATCCATGCTCTCCAGAGCTCTCAACAGAACCTATTGCAAGTTTATAAGCCTAATAAAAATATTGGCAAACTTTTCTACAGCTACTCCGTCACAAACACTTGGAACAAGCTACCATTACATGTCAGATCTATCTCTAATTACAGCTCCTTCAAAATAACACTAAAATATACCTACAGCAAGACATGGTCATGCCCTTGCAATGACCCAACATAAATTATTTCCCAGTCAGCTCTAATTTCTGCCTAACCCCCCCCCCCCCCCAAGCTGCAACATTTATAAAATTTGATTAGACTATAATAATTTCAGGCTGTTGTCCCCTCTGCCATTATTATCCTAGTCTTTTGCCTACTTCCTACCTAAGTTGCTTTTTCCCCTACATACTACCAGTGATTTCTCTCCTGTTGTTACTCTTTACTTAAACTCTCACTACAACTATCTTCCTTTTGGGTTATAACTGCTTGTATCATAAAATTTCCCCCGGCATTAGTGTACACCCTCATTATATAGCCTTCTAGCCTTCTGTCTGCCTTACTTTTGGCAAAATTGTATTATGCACAGCACATTTTTTTCTTATTATTCTTGTCTCTTCTGTAATTAAATAAATGTTATGTTAGTGCTAGTTATTCTTACGATAGTTTGTTAAATCTTGATTACCCTGCAGGTATTTTACCATTTTTATCTACTGTTTGTTTTCTGTTTTTTTCTTTGATGTGGAGCTTTTCTCCTCGGGTCTCCACTGAAAAGGAGTCTCTAGCTAGTCAGACTAACCCGGTTAACAAATGTCAAATAATTATATAAATAAATAAAATTTTAGTGAACACAACAATAGTTAATACTAAATCTATTAAATGTATAATTGCAATCAATAAATGAACATTAAGCAACAAAATGTTTTTGCTTTCTAATAATTTAAAACCAAACCACTCGATGCCAATATCGTGAAATAATGGAATACAAAGATTTTACATTCACTGTTACTAGACTTCTACACCCACATTTTTTACTTTTTTAAATTTACCCATCAAATCTAGAGAATTCCTATTGTAAGAAGAAGAAAAATATTTAAATATTTCTTTGTTTGTTCTATAAAAATAGGTAACAGTTCCATTTTTGATCCTGAAGCTGCTATAATGAGTCTCATTGGTGGACGTTCTGTTTGGGAATCTTAAGTAGCCCAAAAATCACAGTCTAGGCTCAGCAACAATAAAATAATCTAGTAAATAATCAGTAATCAGACCCCCTATAATTAATCTCATAATAATAAATAAATCACTGTATACTTTTTCAACCTATTAACTTATTTATAAAAACATCATTTAATAAAAATTCCATCTGTGGATTATACATTCATTAAAACTACATCACTTTCTTTATCTGCCTTCATTATATTACAGTTATGTACTCACCATAACTAGGCATTTGTGTTGTCCTTTTTCATTCTTCCTCAATGTATGGAATAAGGAGCCGATCCTCGGATCCAACTCAGCTGCACTCTACAGACTTCGGATCCAACCCTCGAACTCCTTCCTCTACCCATAATGCCTTAGTCTATCACCAATACCTTAGATCGAGTTTGCTGCCATAAAGATTTCAGTGTAAAATAAAGAGAAGAGAAGAGAAAATTAGTGCAGGGCTCAAATCCGGGACTATAGGTTCCAGAAAACACCAGAATATGATAGGGAGGGGGAAGGAGGGAGGGAAGTTGCAGAAGAATGAAAATGGACAACACAAATGCTTAGTTATGGTGAGTACATAACTTTAATACGTAATGTTGTCCTTTTCATTCTTTCTGAACATATGGGACAGAGTCCCCAGCTACATAAATCTTGGGTGGCCCTCACGGAAGGAAATTCTGGAGAACTGCTGAACCAAAGGCAGCTCTGCTTCTGGAAATTAAGTCCAATTTGTACTGAGTAATAAAGGTATGAACATTAGACCAAGTGGCTGCTGTACAAATATAATCAGTGGAAGATCTAGACCAGAAGGCAGATGAGGTGGACATGGATCTAATTGAATGGGCGTTAGGTGGTTTTGATAGGGAGAGTCCTTGCCGAGAATAAATCCAGGAAATTCAATTAGTTATCCATTTTGGTTCATAAGATAACCCTGTCTTTATGAAAAACAATGCACGGGGCTTTTAATGAAAGAGCCTGGAGTTCAGAAATCCTTTTAGCAGAAGTAATAGCAACTAAAAAGGTAGTTTTCCAAGACTGGAATTTTAAGTCAGTTGTTGCTGAAGGTTCAAAGCATTGTTAAATTCCAGGGAGGTAATGGATTGCTTACTGGAGTTCAGAGCAGAAAAGAACCTTAAGAAAGGCCTTATATAATCTGGAAGCAGCCAAGCAAGAACCATTGAGTCCTGACTAAAACTCTGATATGGCTGCCATCTGTACTTTGATTATAGAAAAACTAGCACCTTCTTTAAAAAGAAGAAGCTACAAATTCTAATACAGAAGAAATAGGGGCAGTAAAGGAATCAACGTCATTTTTCAAGAAAACTGAAAATCTTTTCCACTTGCTCTTGTAAATCCTCTTAGCGGAATCTTTCTGTGATGAAAAGAATATTACAAACTGGGGAAGAGAGACTGGGCTGTCTAGCTATCAACAGAATTGGAGAAACAATGCGGTTAATTTGAAGGCTGAAATACTGGGATGTTTTTATCCCCAAGGAATGTGACAGGAAGTCTGGACTGGGGTCCAGTATCGAAGGAGGATAAAGAAGATGAGACCAAAGGAAGGGTACTAGACTTGGCGAGGCCATAAAGGAGCAATGTTATGACAGCTATGCTCTTCAACTGGCTGACTTTCTGTAAGAATTTCGGATTTACAGGTACTGTGGGATATGCATAAAGGAAACCATAGGGCCAAACATGGACTAGAACATCTCTCGGTGATTCTCCCTGGGGGGGGGTCAGGGTAAAGTACCTGTTGCATTTGCTTTTGTGGGGGGAGGCAAAAAGGTCGCAGTAAGGTTGGCCCCAACAATGGAAAATTTTCTCAGCCACCAATTGATTGAGAGACCACTCATGAGACATCAGAATGTACCTGCTGAATTTGTCCACTAGTATGTTGGATTTCCCACGGACATCCATACCCACTAGAAAGCGGATGGAGGAGATCACCTATTACCACACTCTCATAGCTTCTTGATAGAGGGGGTAAGATTGAGTTCCACCTTGTTTGTGGATATATTAGACAACAGACGTGTTGCTGGTTTGAATAGCACTGGTCTCTAAAGGGAGAACATTTTGAAAAGCCTGCAACACCAGAAGGACTGCTCTCATCTCTAAGAAATTGATATGTGAAATGGTCTCTTGGGGGGACCACATGAATTGTACTGTCCTTCCCAAAAACATCCCCCCCCCACCCCAGTTTGGAGGCATCCATGGTTACTGTGGCTACAGGGGGAGACATAACAAAACAGTAACTTACGGGATTCTCGTTCAATGGATCCACCATTGAAGATGATCTATGCATACCTAAGTAAGTCTGACTGGATAAGAAAGAGGCTGTCAAAATAGACCACTGAATAGCTACAGTCCATTGCAGAACATGCACATAATAATAATGTGCTAAGGGGACTAATACTATAGCTGCTGTCATGGACCCCAGAGTCTGAAGAACTAGTCTGGTGGGAGGAGCAAGATGAGAAATAACTTGTTGAACCTGGGACTTTAGTGTGGTCACATGATGTGGGGGTAGAGAAGCAGTCTCACTTATAGTATTTAGATGAGCACCAATGAACTCCAGGCTCTGAAATGGTAGTAGCTTTGCTTTGGGCATGCTGACTGTATTTACTAAAGATGGGCAAATTTGGAGAAATTAGTCCCTGGTCTCTTCTAGGAGATGCTTGGTTGAAGTGGTGAGGAGCCAACTATCTAAATATGGAAACAACTGGAGTCCTTGAAGTCAAAAGTGAGTAGCTACCACTGCTATACATTTGGTAAACAGTCTGGGGGCTGTAGTGAGTAAAAAGAGCAGGGCTCTGAATTGACAGTGACCAATTCCCAGCCAAAAGTGCGAGTGTCTTCTGGATTGTCTGTCTATTTTGATGTGATAGTATGCATCCTGATGATCATTTAAGCATATCCAATCATCCTTGTATACAATAGGTATAATAGACTGAACCGTGACCATTTGGAACTTTGACTTCTTCAACATATTGGTTTAGGTTGCTTAGATCCAAAATCCTTCTCAGGTCCACTGTCTTTTTAGCACTACAAAGAACCTCGAGTTAGCTCCAAATCCTCTCTGGTTAGACGGGATTTCCTGGATGACTCTTTTGTCTTACAGCTTCTGAATTTCTGCAGCTACATCTTTTCTCTCACTGGGTGAAATGTCAGGAAGCTTACTTCTCTTGGAGGGCAGTGTTTGGAAAAGTGGAATAAAGCATCCTTTGGCTATGGATATTAGGTTTACCTTTGAATAGCTGAAAATCAACTATCTGAACGGCCCTTTGTGCGAATCAGAATGACGAAAACCATCATTCCGAACTGCACCAATGTTCGAAAATCAGCAAATCGAAAACCAGATTTGCTGATTTTCGAACTACAATTACAAATACAGATCGTAATACAGGGGGGCAAGCCCCCTTGCACCCCCCATGTGGGGGGGGGGATGTGCCCCCCCCACTTTATTATTTTATCTCTGAGGTCGCACTACAGTGGGGAAAGGGTCCACTTCCCGATCCCCACTATAGAGCACTCCACACCCAAAATGCCGAATCTGCAATGAAGGAATGTCAATGTGCATTCGCTCATTGCACATTCGCTGAATTTCTATTTGGGTATCTAAAAACGTGAAAACATACTTCCACACAATTGTCTTTCGACAATGTGCGTTTCAAGTTTTCAAAGGTAAACTGGATATTATGTTTAGCACCCAACATTCTTCTGTTACAGTAGCCCAGACACCTGGGTTCAAAGACAAATGTCCCCCAGTTGCCCCCAGAGGCAAGGAGTCAGGCAGCACTTCAGGAGTGCTGAAAGGGTCTATCCGGAAAAAATCTCAGAAGCCCTGTATTTGCAGACCTCCTCTGCCACGAGGTCAGTGTCTTCCATTCGAACTTACTCCTCTGCCTCTGAGGGAGTTATCTCCGTGTGAATCCTAGAAAGATCCCTGGGTTTGTAGAATCACATTTTCTTGCCTCCTCTTTGATTCCCTGAAAAGTATTATTGATGGGTAGAAAAGCGAATCTGTACAGCAGACAGGGTTTTTCCTTCCTGTTCTCTGCAGGAAAGCATTTCTTTTACAGAGGGGCCAAATAAGGAAGTTCGATCAAAGGCAGCATTGATGAAAGACTTGAAAAGCTCCACAAAATCACATATCACATCCAGGTATGTCTCCTTATGGCAATACCTGAACCAGCAGCCCATGATGTACCTTCTGCAGCATGCAAAATTAGCCTCATGGACACATCCAATATACATAAAAGAGTGGCCAGCTGTGAGGATGATGTCTTATAATCCTCTGGAGACATGGACTTGGAGACAGCCTTTGAGAGTTCCTTAGTCAGATCCCACTGTAGTCTAGTAAAGTGCATCAAATAGTTCACTGACTGCAAGACAAAGGTCACTGATACAAATATGTGCTTTCCAAACCTGTCCAATATCCTACACTTTGTGTTAGGGGGGTGGACAGAGGGGTTCTGTTTCACAAGCTCCTTCTTGGTGGCTGACACCACAACCACTGCATTGACTGGGACACATTTGCTCCAATGTGTTCTATATTTTGGGGGGACTAAATTCTGTCCAGTCAATGAGGGGTAGGTTCAACAGTGTCCAGTTCCTTCCACACCCAGTGAGAGACTAGGTCGATAAGCTCACTGGCTAGAGTAGTCGTCCAAAATGTACATGGGCCAGAACCAAAAGCTTCTAAGAATACTGACTCCTCAGGGGATGTATTATCTGAGGACTAACCACCTTTTTAATTAAGGATTTCTAAAATATCTCCAAAAGAGACATCATCAGGTAGCGATCTGGGGGACCTTTCCCCTTCGTCGAAATCAGATTCCCCTATGGAATCCTTCAATGAAGATACTAAGTGCTTCCTTTTGTACTTTCTCTTTCAATGAACCTCTTCAGTGGGATATTCTGGAGAGATGTCCGAAGAGAAAGGTAGTTCCTCTATGGGAACTTTCTGGACACTCCTTGGTACTAGCTGTCCCTGTGGAGTAGGTCTGACAGGATCAGAGCTCAGATCCAAAGAGGGCTACAGCATAGAATCTGAGGAAGTATGAGAGATAAATATATATATATATATATATATATATATATATATATATATATATATATATATATATATATATATATATATATATATATATATATATATATATATATATATATATATATATATATTATATAGGGAAAGAGAGACAGGAAAAATACACTTATGGCAACCTAAAAAAAAAACTATCAAACTCTCAGAGAGAGGATCCATGTCCTTGTCAGATGGTGGCAAATAACAGCTGGGGTACTAGAGATAGACTAGGGCATTATGGGTAGAGGGACGAGCTCAAGAGTTGGATCCGAAGTCTATAATGTGGCCAAGTTGGATCCGAGGATTGACCCATAACTAATACGTTCAGGAAGAATGAAAAGGACAACATCAGATTCTAATACTTTATCATGCCATAAACTCAAAAATGCCTTTCTTTATACTGAGTTAAATTATGGTACTTATTCTTAACATAAGCTATGAAGAACTTTTTTAGCTTCTACTTGACATGCTTTTGAAGGCATCTAAGGAGGGTATAGATATGGATTAAAAGTAGTAGGTTTCTTAAATATATTCTTATTAACAAAACTTTTTTTCATTGTTAGCAGAAACTATTGAAAGATTAACTTCCTAGTAAAATCCCTTAATAAACAAATAGCATCTACAAGATTCATATACTTTGATGGTATAAAAATCTATCCGTTTTGCAACACAGGTACTTCATTTTCATTTAAAATTGTATTAGACAAATTTACTACGCTAAAATCATCCACTGACACTGTAGCATATTTTTTTTAATGCCCACTTGTTATACGAGCTTCCAACTGCAAACATTACATTCACGAACTATTGTTGTAGAAAGTGCAGAGCTAGCTGCTTTCTCAAATCTTAGTGCCTGTGCACTGGAGTTTGGTAGTAATTCTGACTTCTCCATTATCAACTGGAGCATTGCAGCTGATTTTGATTCTCTATCTGTTGGTGCCATTTTGACCCAGCCTCCTTCCCAATCTACACAGGGTGTCCTTTGATAAATGCTGGCATTCTACTGGTTGGTCCTCTTGCCATATGGATATCTTGCACTGGCCACTTCTGCATATGTCAAATCTGACTGCGTACCCATTCACCTTTGTGCTATCATGGATGATCTCCATAAACCACTTATTGGAAAATGTGAGGGTTTAAAAATTACCATTGGTTTACACATCGACTCATAGCTCAGCTATTAATTTGTGCCCTAAATTCAAAAGTGGACTTTTTTTCTTTAGTTCATAATTTTTACTTGAGTTATTATTCTTTTCATATCTCTGGAAATTTTTCAAATTACATTTTTTTTTCTTTTAAGAGCACTTTTTTCCAACATATTTATTACATTTCCACATGTGACAAAGGCATTTTTTTTCCAAAATATAATTTTCATTAGTCAATTTGTCTGAAATATGTTTGATTTTCTATTTAAAAATCACAGGCATGACTATCCACTTAAAATATTCAAATAACTGGTGTAATTTCTTCATTTAATTTCTTAATCTGCTAATGGATGATACTTTGGTGCAACCTGGAACCTAAGAAATCCCTCTTGTGACAGATGAGTAACCTACCAGTATGCATACTTTAAATTCAGTTATCATCTACATCCCTTTCAGAAAAAAAATGCAAACAGGAAAATAGCTATTTTTGCATTTTTAAATTACTGTTGAGGCTGACGAGGTTCAAAATTGGCCTCCACTACACTAATTTTCAAGATCTCAATGCTTATTAACCCAAGCTCTGTAAAACGAATACATACTTTTCATAGTTCATCTGCTTAGCATTTTTCTTTTGAAAAGGTTCACATTGAGCAACTGTTTTGTTCACCTTCAGAGCTGGTTGTAGAGTAGGTTTGGGAAAGAATAATGTCTAAAATTTTCAGTGTGCACTGCAGCCTTAAATCTGTGGAAATGCATCTCTGATTCAGAAATGTTTATATCCTTCCCCCATCAGCTACAGAAACTGGTCTTATTAGAGGAACAGAATACTGAAAAGGATAAAGAAGCACAACTCCTTGAGCAGAAGGAACAGGGCCAGCTCAAGGAATTATCTAGTAGAAAGGTGATTGTTAGATTCAGATACATACATACATACAAATATTTCAAGCACGGGCATTAATGCCCTTCTAGCCTGCCAGTATATCAAAACACTTGTTCCCAAAATAAGTGTCCCGACTCTTCTTAAAAATATCTAAACTAGTACTTGCATTAATGTAATTTGATAGTCTGCTCCATGCATCTGCTGCTCTCTCAGAGAACCAGTTAGCACACTTCTCATTCCTACAGAATCGTCTACATAATTTGTCTGATGATTCTCAACTAACTTTTGATAACCCCAAATATTCCCAGAGGTAGTTGTCTCTAAATGCCCTGTATACCTGAATAGGATCTCCTCTTAGATATCTGTAAGAAACACTGTACAAGTTCAGATATTTTAGACTTTCATAATAACTTAAATTAGGCGGCGCTAGGTGGCGCTCTCCTCACTCTCTTTCTTCATCGCTACTTCTCATGCCTAGGATCAGCCCTTAAAGTTATTGTTGTTTTTCCTATCTCCTTTAACCTCTATATTCTACCTTACAGTCTGCCTATCTCCTTGCTAATAGTGCTGGTACTGCCCCAGTACCCTGCCTGACTTTTTCAGCTTCACCTTCACCCCCTTCTTCCTTACCTCCTACTGCTTGTCTTCTGACCTACTCCTGCATACCTTTTCCTATTCCACTGGTCTACTGTGGTTTCCTTTCTTACCCTTCCTTCTATATACTTTTTGCTCCTGCCATACCTACCTACATTTCTGATTGTCTCCTCTCTCCACCTTCTGTTGTTTCTACCCGCTCCGTTAAGCCTCTGCTCACTCCTCCCTCCCTACCCCCAATTCCCACCCACCCCCAGGGGTGCTAACCTTATAGTGCTCTTGGCCACACCCCTATCCCTCCCATCCAATCTTTCTCCTTCCCGCTCAAACTTCCTCCCATCCACACCCACCCCATCTACACTACACACTCCCACTGTATTTTTCCTACTCCTCCTCTCTACATCTTTTACTTAACCACCCCACTTTAACCTTTATCACTTTGCTATTACTCCTATCCACTCTTTGCCTATTCCTTTTATATTTATATATCTACTCAACAGTAGAACACCCCTTTCTACATCTTGCCTCTCTTACTTTCTACATCCTTCTCTAACTTCTCATACATGTCTTACAATGGCCCCCTACCTGCCAAGCCAGCATCTACTCTCATTCCTGCTGTTCTCTACCCTATGCTCAGTCTATCTCCTGTCCTTTTACGAGAAATCACTTGATGTCCAATCTCTCCATCCTCACAAACACACCTCAACATTTATCATTCCACTTATTTCATATCCTTTTATTTCTTCTACCCCCAATTATCAACTACCTAAATTCCACAGACTTAGACATCTCAACTATGTCATAACAACTGATAACAAAACTAAAATACTAACCTTACAAAGGCACTACCTTGTAATCAAATGTAGTAATCCTACCCTTCAAGATGGTGATATCCACCCTAACCCTGGCCCTTCTCTCTCTCCCCCGGTGCCTATGCCTAAAACCAATAATAGCTTCTTAATAGGGCATCTTAATACCCAAAGCTTAAACAACAAAGTACCATACCTACATGCCCTCCTTCACACACACTCATTTGATATTCTCTGCCTCTCAGAGACCTGGCTAAAACCTAGCACTAAAGACACTGAGATTATTCCCCAAGGCTATAACATAGTAAGACTCGACCGTCCCAAAAGAAAAGGTGGTGGTGTTGCAATTCTTTTTAAAAATCATCTGAATATCACTACCCTTCCAGCCTTACCAACTCAAGATAGCAAGATAGAAGCCATCATTATCAAAATCCAATTAAATTCCAAAAAATCCATATATATCATCTGTATGTACCTGCCTCCTGGTAACAATATACCAATCCTTGAAGATTATCTTAGTTGCATATCAGCTACTTATCCACAGGAAACCATCATACTAGGCGACCTGAACATAGACTGGAACAGTATTAATGCAGAAAATCCTTCATCTCATATCAACCTTCACGGTTTCACCCAAACCATTACCTTGACTACTAGGCTCGATAAACATACTAATAGAGAAAGCATTTTAGACTGGATACTTATAAACAGAGTAAAAACTGATTACAAAGTAGGAACCTTGCCAGACGATGTTAGTGACCACTCTTTAACTTTTATAACAAGAGAAAAAACTGATTGTCCAAATCCCCACATTACTAGAAAAATACGCAGCGTCAAACATTTTAATCTTGACCTATTTCAAGCTGAACTCAGTGCATGTAACTGGAACCCCTTAAAAACACTCCCTCTTGAGAATGCAGTACTACATTTTAACAAAATGTTTTTATCCATTCTTGACATACATGCTCCTGAACGTACTATTAGAATGAAATCCAATACAGCCCCTTGGCTCTCCCTTGAAACCAAAAAGCTTATTCTCACTAGGAATAAAGTCTGGGCTAGATGGAGATCCCACAGAAATAATACTGATCTTCTACTCTTCCGACAGCATAGAAATCTAACTAAAAAGGCAGTGATAGCTGACAAAAACAAATTCTATATTGAACTACAACAAACTCATCTTAATAATTACAAACTATTCTGGTCCTCAATCAATAAACTCCTCTCCCCAGGAACTTCCAAAACACCTTCCCCACTAAATGCAGACCCTGATACCCCACAACAGACTGCAGATGCTTTTAACTCTTTCTTCACAGAAACTATTCAAGCACTAGCTAAACAACTTAATGCCAACAACTTCTGTCCACTAAGTAACCTAACTAACTCCTCCTTTAACTTTTCACGACAACCTATCTCTACATCGTACATTCACAGACTTCTTCTCAAACTAAAACCATGTACCCCCTCTGCTGATAAGCTCCCTTCTCTTTTTCTTCAAAAGGCTGCCAAGGTTATTGCATATCCTATATCTATTCTCATAAATAGGACAATTAAGAAGGAATCATCCCTGAAATTTGGAAGGTCTCTCATATTATCCCACTTCACAAAGGTGGAAACTCAACTGACTACTCCAACTATAGGCCCATTGCTCTCCTCTCACCTTTGGCTAAGATTATGGAAAAATGTATCCACCTTCAACTTGTACAATATCTCTCTAATCATAACATAACAGCAAACTGCCAACATGGCTTTAGACCACATCACAGTACTACCACTGCCCTGCTTTCTTTTGTAGATACTATTAACAGAACCGAAACAACAACTTACTCTCTTCTGCCCTCTTCATTGACCTCTCCAAAGCATTTGATATGGTAAACCACCCCTTATTACTTAATACTCTTGAATCCCTCTTGTTTGATATCCCAGCCATTAAATGGTTTAACTCTTACCTCACAAACAGAAAACAAGCTGTTCTCTGGGATAACCACATCTCTTCTCTCTTGCCTGTTTCCATTGGCGTTCCTCAAGGCTCTATCCTTGGCCCACTTCACTTCTCCCTCTTCATTAATGATCTTCAAACAGTAATCCCTCAAGCAACCTGCATTCAATACGCTGATGACTCTACGCTCATCTGCTCAGCACCGTCTACCCAAGAACTTATCTCTCTCACCCAAAAAGTGTTCAGTTCAGTAGAAACATGGTTCTCTAGTCGTTTCCTCTTACTAAATGCTAAAAAAACCAAACTTCTTATTTTTACCCCCACATGTAGAACCTCCCCCTTACATTTCTCCATCTCTTCCAACAGCGCCACTGTTATCTCACCCGACACATCAACTAAATTGTTAGGTATTACAATTGACAATAATCTCTCATTCAACCCACACATTAACAACTCCATAAAACTAGTTAACAGAAAGATAGGATCCTTATATCGAATTAGACCATTTCTTACACCATCTACTAGAACAAGGATTGCTCACTCTCATCTTATTTCTACTCTTCTATATGCTGCGCCTATCTTCACCAACCTCAAAAAAAACAGCCTTAACAAAATGGCAACCTGCTATAATAACATTGCCCGCTTTGCCACTGGTAACCCCCATAAAACTCATCACTGTCTTAACTTAAAACTTCTAGGCTGGCCAGAGTTTCAGAACTATCTTATAATCCATCAACTCTGTATTGCCCATAAAATACTATACCAACCTAATAATACCCCCATACTCTCACAACTCATAATCCCCTATAAAAATCACAACTCTCTCCGCTCTTCCAGTAAACTTCTAACAAGTTCAATAAAATCAAATAATAATGCTGGTGACTCTCTATTTACCAATGCTGTAGGGACAAAATGGAATTTGTTACCCACTAGCATAACAAAGATTACTTCATTGCCTCTTTTCAAACAAAATATTAAACTGCATTTCCAAAATCACTGGCTTTGTTCCTGTAATAAACCTGATTAGTTTTTCACTATTACTACCCAAATAAAACCATCTCTCTTCTCCTTTTTACTCTTCATACTATTTGTCTTTCTTTTCTCCTCCCACTACTTCTCTACCTGTTATCTGCATTACTTGCTCTTTTATTTTCTCCACTTTCTATTCCTATCTTTTTCCCCCTACTCTCTTTTCACTCTACTCTCCATACCTTTGTTTATTTAATCCAATAAGTATTTTCAACTTGTTAATTGTGATTTCGACTGTATTGTGTGTTATAGTAACTAACTCTTGTAGTAGTTTTTTTACATTGAAGAGTTTACTAGCTTTTGTTTTTTTGCAAACTCTATTACCAACTCCATTATTTCATTATAATGATTATTATTATTATATTTTGTATGATAGTTTTTCTGTATGTATCTTACTCTGTGGAGCTTTTCTCCCCGGGCCTCTACTGAAAATGGAAATTTCTCCAGCTAGACTAGCCCAGTCAACAAATATAAAATAAATAAATAAATAAAATAAATTTTTACATCCACTGATGCCCTTAGTATATTTCTGCTGCACTCTTTCCATTTTATTCATGCTTGTTTTCCTATAAGGTTTCCATATTGTTATTCCATACTCAAGTTTGGGTCTAATGTAACTAACAAACAATGACTTCATCATTTTAGAGTTCCTAGACTTTATCAATCTTTTTATGCAAACTATAGTTCTATAAGTATAGGTTATATAACTGCTACAGTCATCCTGCTCCATAAAGGGGGAGCAACTACAGACCCTGGGAACTACTGCAAAACCACTACTTTGTTGATTCATCATCTCATTGCCACTATTCGTTGTAATTTTGGGTTCTGCAAGAACATTAACAGGTTCATTTCTTTGAGTGAATTCCAACCCCGCTTCATGAAAAATATGGGGTAAGAAAGAAAATGAGTCACTGGTCATACTTGTAATTAAACCACACTGTTGAAAAAGATATTTTACCACGTCTCAGAAACCAGTAACACCTTCTTCTGGATAAAAACCTGTTTAATTCCACAGCGAATTTTACAGCAAATTGAACAGTGAAAATTTCACCATAAAAACTCCTAGCACCTCGGCCGTAACAGCCTTTACAGAGTAAAATGCCAGCTCACAGCATACCTATTTATACCTAAATCTATTGCAATTAATCAATTTTCAAGTACAGGATTGTTTTTCCTGTACAACAAAGGTAATAATCTATGCAATAAAGTGTTCTTGTAACTATTTTTACATCGGTGAGAGTAAAAGAAGTTTAAGTGAAAGAATAAAAGAACATGTCAGGGACATAAAAAATAATAAAATAATAAGTCCCATAACATATCACTTTAACACAGTACACATGGGCAATATTGACAGTTTAGAGGTAACAGCTTTGGAACATATTTTTTTGTATTTTACTGGAGATGATTTATTGAAATATTTATTAAGAAAAAAGGAATCAATTTTCATTGTTAAATATAATACTATGTAGCCTAATTGGCTAAGCAAAGAATGTCATTGGCAGAGGTTTATTTGATTTCTATTTTAGTTTTAAGTAATGTAGATTCTGCTTTAAATGTCTTGATTGATTAATTGCAATAGATTTAGGTATAAATAGGTATGCTGTGAGCTGGCATTTTACTCTGTAAAGGCTGTTACGGCCGAGACGCTAGGAGTTTTTATGGTGAAATTTTCACTGTTCACTTTGCTATAAAATTCACTGTGGAATTAAATAGGTTTTTATCCAGAAGAAGGTGTTACTGGTTTCTGAGACGTGGTAAAATAATAAATATATAGGCAATCTCCAAACTCTTGACCCCACACAGTTTGGCTTTGTCAAGAGGAGATCCTGTTTGCTGAACCTGGTTGACTTCTCCGAGGTAGTCACCAAGGCTGTGGATGAGGGTAAGGCAGTGCACACAGCCTACCTCAACCTGGCAAAGGTCTTTGATACCATTCCCCACTCAGGTATCATTAATAAACTCACTAAACTAGGCATCAACCTTACATTACTAGGTGGGTTACAAATTGACTCACAAACAGGACCCACAGAGTGAAAGTTGTGGATTCCAAGTTAGACTGTCGAACAGTCATGAATGGAGTCCCACAGGGCTCAGTCCAGGACCCTCTCCTGTTTGGCATCTACTTCTCAGAAGTCCAGGCCAACACAGAAGGACTTTGGCTGAAAACGTTCGCTGATGACTGTAAGCTAGGAGTCATTATCAACTCCCCAAGTGATGCAGACATCCTACAAAAGGGCCTGTCTGAGGCCAGTGACTGGTGTCGGAACTATGGCCTGAAGCTTAATGTCAAAAAATGCGTTATCATCCCCTTTGGAAAAAATTCAGTTCCCAAGAATTACCACGTTGATGGGATCCCACTGAACACTAAAGGCCGATAAGAGATCTGGGCACCCAGGTCGAAAACCCCCTCACCTTCAACCACCACATTGCCACTGTGGTCAGAAAGTCCTTCTATGTGGGACATCTTATAACCAAAGGTTTCACATCCAGGAAGAAAGAAGTCATCATCCCTCTCTACTCATGCCTCATTAGACCAATCATCGAATATAACAGCTGGAGAGGCCACAAAATTACCTCACAAAAAAGATCCTAGGCCTTAAACACATATCCTACATGGACAGACTCAAGAAACTTCAGCTGTTCTCAGTCTCTTATCATCTACTTAGAGGTGATCTCTGCTCGACTTACAAAGCCATGTCCGATCCAGCCCTACTTAAAATGCTACACCTAAAGAAATCTCAATTGCCTCATGCCACA
This sequence comes from Protopterus annectens, assembly GCF_019279795.1. Lineage (NCBI taxonomy): Eukaryota > Metazoa > Chordata > Ceratodontiformes > Protopteridae > Protopterus > Protopterus annectens. The sequence goes on along the minus strand of NC_056732.1, from coordinate 1,902,447,854 downwards.
CGCTCCAGAGATCACAACCTCATTACCACAATTAACAGAACATGCTGGAGGGACAGGTTCATCTCCCAAAGACTGCCCACACTCTGGAATAAGCTTCCCATTCATGTCAAGCAGAGCACCTCGCTGGCCCTCTTCAAGAGAAATCTTGATGAGTGGATGGGTAACAGAAAGTTCACTCCTGGAATCATTCCAGTTGCCCTATTGGATTAGGGCACTGTGAACTAACATCGGGTGGCACGGTTTCTGGGCACTTTTTTGGGGCTCGGCTTGTAAAGGCTCTAGGGCCATTAGCCTAGTACACACCTATGAACCTATGAACCAATTAGTTAACATGATTAGTTAAACTCAAGGCTGGATCTACCCATATACCCAGGTCCTTAAATGAATGTACAGTTTCTATCACTGTGTGTTTCACCTTTCAATTTATGTCTCCAAAATCTCATGTGCTTAGTTTTTGATGTATTTATGAGCATATTATTCTTCTGTGCCCAAATGGTCAATTAAGTCAAGTTCTTTTGCAGACATGCCTTATCTGTAACACATGTAATCAGTATTCTCAATTTCAGGTCATCTGCATATAGACTGTAGAACACATCAGATGAAAAAGTTAGCTCTGAATGATACTATCTAAACAAGTAAGGCCTAGGACAAAGCCCTATGGGACACCCTAACTGTAACTAAGAATTTCACCTCTCCGATTGCTATACAATCCTTCCCATGTCCTATTTGTAAGCCATGCAGCTATCTATCTTATCAACAGTACATTGATACCTCATTGTTCTAATTTATTGATCAGTATTTTGTGTGTGGCCCTGTAAAATGCTGAAGTTAAATCTATATGAATTATATCACAGCACAACTTTTCATTCACAGCTGTTATTATACTGTTATAGAACATCATGTTACAGATGCTAATAGATCTATTTTCAACATATGCATGCTGATATTTGATTTCAGGTACCAACCTATCTAATTCTGACAATAACCTATCCAATATTACGTTCATTATTATTTTTCCACAACATGAAAGTAGACATAAGGGTCTATATGACTCTGGGTTTCTCCTATTTTCTTTTCTCTTAAAGACAGGTTTATTAAGCACCTGTGTGTCCAATTTTGAGGAATCTCACCATATTTATATGACCTTGTCAATAATATATATACAATGGTGCTCTCAGGTCATTATCACTAAATTCATCTCCTCCATGTGCCAAATTTGTTTGGATCCAGTTTGCACAGTTCTTTTTCAATATAATCTAATTTGATTCCAGTATCTGAGGTTACCTGGATGTCACTAGGACAACCCATCACCCCCTTTGTGGAGCCAAACTGTTTTGCATAAGATTTTGTAAACATATCTATAATCTGTTGTGTCTGAGAATACATTTTAGAATCTACACACAGTTTATCAGTTTGTATGTCTTTACTCGTTCCACATCTTATGCATCTATAAAAGGGTTTCCTATTATGCTAGCTATCTTTATACAAATTTTCTTCAAATTTTTCTTGATCTTGTCTTATGCTATGCTTAATTTGTGTCCAGCTGTTTATTTCAGTTTTCAAAGTTGAAGTTCAGCCTGTCTTCCGTTTCTTATATTTGTTGTTTCTCACCTTAATTAGTTATCTTGTTCTTATAGAAATATATCCCCCTGCCGTTGTATGTCTCGATCCTGAAGCTAAACATTTCTTTTTTATTTTTTACACTCAAACAATTTCTCTTTCAAAACTTCCCACATTCCTTCTGCTGTTTTTCCACTGACTACATCACTCCAGTTAGTTTTACATAGTGACTGTTTTGCTTCCATATAATCTGTAACTAATATTCTGTGCACTGGTTTAGATTTCAGTTTGGCCGAATTATCTAGCCTTTTGCACATCAATGGTGGTAAAACTTGCTTGAAGTAACAGTAATTTATTTAATAGCACAAACAATTAATAGTATGTTCCGTTCCCTGGTATTCTTTTTTTTTTTTTTTTTTTTACAATCTGAAGCAATTGTTGTTCCTGAACATACATTGTGAATAATTTCCTTACTAATGTTGTTGAATCAATATTATTCCAGTTTCCTTCTGGTAAATTTAAATCCACAGCTAAAATTATTCTTTCCTCCCGTGTTTAATGCAAAAAAATGTACGAATTCCTCTAGGTCATAAGCACTTGACTTTCGTGATCTATACACTCCAACAATTGTTATATGTTCCAGAGTTGTCTTTATTGTCACAGTTACGCAATCTGTAGTATCATTGAATATGTAATAATCACAGGTCTCATAACTATATTTAATCCCTATCATAAAACTGCCACCTGACTTTTTGCTAGAATGTCTGTTATAGTAAAAACATTTATACAATGACATAACTGGTTTGCAGTCACTGTTCTTTAACTATGTTTCACAAACAGTAACATCAATCTTGTGTAAGTGTAGAAAATTTTCCAATAAAAAAACTTTAGTATTAATGCTCCTATCATTTACAACCATCAGAGACATATCAAATGTCATATCAAATGTTGCTATCCTTGAATTGTTAAATTTTCGAACTGGCTAAAATCCTGCCTTGTGCTTGTCGAATATTGAAAAATATTTGCTGCAGAAATTCTATTCCATGATCTTGACAAATGCATGCCATCCTGTCTATGCATGTGTGCCCAAAACTAGGCATGGATGCTCTACACATTTCCATTTTTTAAAACAGGATATTTTTTCCACGTAGGTTGTTGTTGTTTGTCTTTCGGCTTTTCCCGGTAAGGGGTCACTACAGCGGAACTCCGGTCCACTAATGATTGGCAGTAGATTTTTATGAAACACCGAGGTGCCAGCTCGACGCTCAACCTTCAACGAAGGCACGCCCATTTACGCACGCATGTCTTTCGAACGCTACCCAACCGCAGGGAGGACATGCAGACTCCACACAGAAGGCACTCCCAAGCCCAGCCAAGAATTGAACGGGAGAACCTCTTGCTGTGAGGTAACAACGCTACTGCCGTACCACCACGGCATAGGTATTCACTCAAAAAATCTTTTCATTCATGGTGATCTGACTATCCTTTGTATATGTGATTTCTGAAAAATACATCCTAACACCAGTACAAGCTAAGAGGGCTGTTAAGTTCCTTACTGACAGTCAGAGAGTCTTTGTGGATGACATCATTTGTACTGACATGAATAAAAACAGATACATTAAGGTGTTCCAAGGCTTGTCTCACATCTTCTATTTTTGCTCCTGGTAAGCATAACACTATTCAATGTTCATTATCTTCTCTGTACATGTAAGTATCAGTTCATCTAATAACAGAATCTCAAATTAACTCACTCACTCCGAAGCAGCTCAGAAAAAGTTGCCTGCTTAATTCCACCATAGGAACAACAGCCTGAGCTCATTTTCAGAAAATCCATTTCTAATACCATACAGAAAATAAATGTTCATAACTCTTTAACTATAAGAGCTAGACTAAAACTGTAAACATGAAAATTGTTCAGCAGACACTGACTTTTCCAATAATGTAAATGTTGATAGTGCATATCAAAGTCAGTATTAAATATTTGGCCAGGAATGTTGATATAGTTTCATAGTTTCATAGTATAGTACTACGCTATCTGCCCTGGGGCATTTGTAAGCCTAGCCATAGTGATGTGGCATTTGCCACCCCATGAAATGGTACAAAAATGTACAGAATAAATTAAGAATACTGTGTCTAGTAGTGACACAATGAAGGTCCCCTTATATAATAGAATTAGTTTACTGTGCCCCTGTCTAGCAGTGACACAGATGTGACCCCTGGGGTAAACTTACGATCTCCCATCCACTCATTAAGATTTCTCTTGAAGAGAGTCAGTGAGGGGCTCTGCCTAATACGAACTGGGATCTTGTTCCAAAGCATGGGAAGCCTCTGGGTTATGAATCTATCCCTCCAGCATGTCCTATTCATACTTGTGCCGAGGTTTAAGTCTTTAGCTCTCGTGGTCCTGATGGACTTGGATTTTTTGAGGTGGAGCATGTCCATCAGATCCTGATTGGACATGGCCTTGTACGTCAGGCAGAGATCACCTCTGAGCAGGCGGTATGATACTGAATAGAGCTGAAGTTTCTTTAGTCTGGCAGAATAAGACATATGTTGGTGACCCTTGATCCTCTTGGTGAGGTACTTTTGTGGTCTCTCCAGCTGTTGCAAATGCCAGGTAAGGTACATACCAAATGGGGCACTGTACTCAATCATGGGTCTGATGAGGGAGGAATATAGGGGTACAATGACATCCTTGGATCTGGATGTGAATCCCTTCATGATGAGGTGTGCAAGGTAGAATGTTTTTCTAACCACTTTGGCAACGTGGGTATCAAATGAGAGGTCGCTGTCGACTTGGGTCCCTAGGTCTCTGATTACTTTTTCAGTACTCAGTGGGTTGTTGTCTATGTGATAATTTGTGGGTACTTTGTTTTTCCCAAAGGGGATGACTATACATTTTTTGGCATTTAGTTTAAGGCCGTGACTCCGGCACCAGTTGTCCATTTCTGTGAGGCCTTTTTGTAGGATGTGTGTGTCTGCTGGTGTATCTACTATGGCACCTAGTTTGCAGTCATCTGCGAACTTTGTCAGCCACAGCCCTCCCGTGTTTGCTTTAACATCTGAGAAATAAATGCCGAACAAGAGGGGTCCCAGGACAGATCCCTGTGGGACACCACTTGTGACTGGCTTTGAGTCTGACATTGCTCCAGCGATTTTAACTTTATGGGTTCTGTCCTTTAGCCAGTTTGCAACCCATCTAGTGACATAAGGGTTTATATTTAAGCTGTTGAGCTTATCTATGATGCCTGAGTGGGGTATTGTGTCGAAGGCCTTAGCCAAGTCTAGGTATGCTGTATGGACTGCTTTGCCCTTGTCAATGGCTCTAGTGACTGTTTCGAAAAAGTCAACCAGGTTTAAAAGGCAGGATCTCCCCTTTACAAAGCCGAACTGGGTGGGGTCAAGTGTCTGTAGGTCCCCTATGTCTCTGTTTATGAGTTCCATGATGATTCTTTCCACAGCTTTGCAGACCAGGCTGGTTAAGCTTATGGGGCGGTAGTTTCCAGGGTCTGTAGAGGCACCCCCCTTGTGGAGTGGGACCACTGTTGCTGTACGCCAGTGTTCAGGTACATATCCCGAAGTAAGGCTAAGGTTAAATAGCATTTTTATGTGTGGGTTTAGCTCCTCTTGGAGTTCACGTAACATGCAACCCGGGATACCATCAGGTCCCATTGATGCTGTGTTTTTTGCTTTGTTTAGGGCAGTTCTCACTTGGACATCTGAGATGACAGGGAGATTACATTCAGCTGGGATAAGTATTTCTTCTTTTGGGGGTGAAGGAGGGGAGAAATTTGCAATGAACCTGTCAGCCAGAATGTTGGCAATATCTGTCGGTTCAGTGTATTTTTTATTGTTGTAAACCAACTCTGAGCACATCTGAGGGTTTCCGCCCAGGTTTCTAACATAGCTGAAGAAGGCTTTGTGGTTATCTTTAGTGTCCTTAGCGATTTTTCTCTCAAAGTTGGCCTTGGATGTTTTTATGAGAGAACGTAGTTTTTTGCTAATGTTGATCAGAGATGTCTTCCCTTCATGGGATTTTGCTCTGACGTGCAGTAGCTTCCTTCTTTTGTTATACAATTTGTTTATGGCTGAGGTCCACCAGACAGGACGCTTACCTTTGGTGGAGAGGGACTTGGATTTGTTTGGGATTGCATGATCCATGCATTCTTGGAGATGTCCATAGAAAGCATTTGTGAAGGATTCGGCATTGTGGGATGTGGTATCCACTGGCACAGTGGGCTTAAAGGATACCATCTCAGTCTTAAGAAGACTGAAGTCTGCTTTTGAGAAGTTTTTCACTGTGGTCTTTTGTGCTGGGGGGTGGAGGTGGGATATGTATATCCAGGGTGATTAGTTTGTGGTCAGATCTCACTAGTGTGGGGTATACTTCCGGTGTGGAGCATTTTGTCCCCATGTTTGTGATGATCAGGTCTAGTATATTATCTCCCCTAGTGGGAGAGGTGACTAATTGTTCCAGTGCATTTGAATTTATGAATTCCAGGAACCTTTGGGCTAGGGTATTAGGGCTAGAATAATGTACCCAATTTATGTTTGGGTAGTTGAAGTCTCCCAGTATGATGGTATTTTGTGATACATTCATATCCTCCAGTGTCTTCAGGAAGGCTGAGTGGAGTTCTTGAGATTGGGAGGGTGGTCTGTAACAAGCTACCAGTTGTATAGCAGTTTTGCCTATGGTTAGTTGCACCTGTATGGTCTCTGATGCTTCATGTGTTGCTACTAACCTGGAGGTGTGGGTGTCCTTGATGAATATGTACACTCCCCCTCCCTTTGTGGTTCGGCCCGGGTTTTGGGGCTGAAAAGCATGATACGAGGTATAGCCTGGTAACGCTGGGGTGCTCTCAGGAGCCTTGAGCCAGGTTTCAGTTACTGCACAGACGTCGATGTTCTCCATGCTGAGGACTGCATCAAGTGTCTGCATCTTGAGATTTAAACTTCTGGCGTTGAGCAGCATTACCCTTAGTTTTTTTCCATTATTGTTTTCTAAGGAGGTGGGTTTGTCTTTTGAGCCTTGCCTAAAAAAGGCACTATGGGGGTGGCAAGAGCCTTAGCCAATATCCGGAAGCCCAGTGGTGACAGGTGTAAGCCATCCCTTGCGAAGCAGCGTGGCTTGTCCAACATGTCATCCCAGGCAGACAGACATTGGATCCCCTTAGAATGACACCAGTACTTGAGCCAATTGTTAAAGCTGATCATCTTGTCTTTGTATTGTGGTATCATTCTTGGTGAGGGCAAGATGCTGCTCAGAGTCAGGGTCATACCAGCCTGGGCTACATAATCGGAGAGCTCCTCTATGTCTCTTTTCATGTAGTCCAGGGAGGTGCGTCTCAGGTCATTCACACCAGCATGGACAATGACGGAGTCATATTTGTACTTGCTTTGGAGTGACTTGAGTGCGTGTGTTATGTGGCGGATCCTAGCTCCCGATAGACAGCTCACAGTCACCTTCTCCTTGTTCAGCCTGGTCAGCGGGACATCAGTGTGTCTGACTATAGAGTCACCTATTACTAGTGTATCAGGCAAGGTGTTTGGCCTTAAGGGCTGTGATTGGTTGACACACTGATTTATTGAAGTATGTGTTGCCTGTGTTTTGTTTTGAGGTGGTAGATTTTGGGGTGTCTGCTTTGAGAGCCTCTGTTGTTTTGGTAAGTTTTTTATTAGAGCCTCCGAGTATGTCTTTTTGTTTTTATGTGTTTGGTTTGCAGTTGTGGTAGGTCTATGTGGGACTGGGATTGTTGTGTGTGCATATTTTTACCTTTTTGGAAGAGCAAAGCACAATATCTTGGTCAATGTACCATGTAGACCCATACAATTTGTATTTAAATTGTTAGTATGAATGTCAGCTTTAAAATGATACCTTAACTGTTACTGTGTGATGCTCCTTTATGGAGATATTCACGGAAATATGATTAATATAATATTTCTCATAATTGATAAATAAACAAAGCATAATATCTTATCACCTGTAACAGACAGAGCCTACATATCAGTGTAGAAGTTGTGCATCTAAATGTCAGCTTCAAAATGATGCATCATTTGTGTGATCACCATGCTCCCTTGCAAAGATAGGGGCATAATAATGAGAAGTATTGGAAATGTATAATTTTCATAATCCTACTAGACTAAACAAACTGTGATATCACTACATGTGTACAGTGCACATACACAGTTACTTTACCATGTTGTAAGGAGTAACACTGTCTTCAAAATGAGGTATTACTTGGCACACTGACATGCTCCCTTGCAAAGGTATTTACCAAAATATGAAAAAAATCATAATTTCCATAACCTAACTTCAAAACAAACTTTGATATCTGCACATGTGTACAACATACAGGCACAATTCTTTTACCATGTTGGAACCAGCAGTACTGTCTTCAAAATGAGGTATTACTTAGCATATTCAGATGCTCCCTTGCAAAGTTATTTACCAAAATATGAAAAAAAATCTTAATTTCCATAACCTAAGTCCGAAACCAACTTTGATATCTGCACATGTGTACAACATACAGGGACAGTTTTTTTTACCATGTTGGCACTATCAATACTATCTTCAAAATTAGGTATTACTTAGCACATTCAGATGCTCCCTTGCAAAGTTATTTACCAAAGTATGAAAAAATAATAATTTCCATAACCTGAGTCCTAACAAAACTGATATCTGTACATGTGTACAGCATTCAGAACCAGTTTTACCATGTAGACACATATGATTGTAAATATACACATTCTTGGTGTAGCCAACATACTGCTGGATGGGTACATGTAAAGAGAAAAAGCAAGGTAAACACCGCCACTCCACTAATGAACCCAGGACAGGCATGAGACTTCAGTGGCAGGCAAGGCCATCTGATCTGTCTGATAGCTGTGCTGGCTACCCACTCAGACAGCTGATACCAATACAGTCTCACAACCTCCTTCAGTGTCAGCAGTCTGCCTTACCTGTTCCATTTTCTCTTTACACGTGTCCATTCAGCAATGGACCTAAGGGATCAAGTTCTGTATTAGTAAGCCCTTCCTGTCATCTAAACTCTACATACACCTGATAAAAGCAGACTGAAAAAAGAAGTATTGCAGAATGGTCCATGACATATTCGACTGTACGTGATAGTGCTCTCCTGAAACAGTTGTTCTTTTTCAGCATCCTCACCAGCTCCTTACCACAGTTAATTGTCAAACTCAAGAAAATATATTGTACAAAACACATTTCATAATAGAGTTTTACTTACTATACTGGTCCTACTTGGTCATGGGCATTTTCCATTCTTCTCACAAGCTGCATGTTATCAATCCTGCATAGCTCTCCTCACACCACTGTGGAGGTCAGTGAAGAACAACGAAATGCCCTCCTCAGTTAGGTGAACGCCATTACTTCTGAACAGGTGAACATCTTCTGCGGTGATGCTGTCATGGCAGACTGTAGATCCACCGACCCTGTGCATCAAGCCATGCATGAACCCATTCTGTAAAAGTATGGCCTTATGAGCTGCCCGTTGACTGTTTGCTGTTTTCCATATCTGTCGAGGAATTATATCAGACCACACAAAATGACAATGTGGCCACCAGGACTGCAGGTATTCAAATATTGTTGTGATTTGAAACCGTAGCCTTCCAAGTGGTTGACTGATGACATCATTCCCTCCAATGTGCAGCACAAGAATGTCAGGCTCAGGTAGATGGAACACTTCTCTTCCAACAACTGCAGTACTCCGCTCAATGCATACCTCTTCTTGCAAGCCAGTATACCTTCACACTGGATGTGGGAAAGCTCAAGTTGTACTGGTTTTCAGTTTTGGAGGCATGGCTGGCAGCCCAGTGAATGTAGGAATGGCCACATATCCACACTGTCATTTGTTCTCCTGGTCGTGAAGCCATGTCAGTGTCAGAAAGTGGACAAACCTGCAGAGGAAAGAAAATGCAAACAAACTACTACTGATGTTTGACAGATGTATTGGAAAACTGCATATATACGTATATCATGGTTAACCTGGTTATAACCTGGTTAACCCATCCAAATCTTCCATCCTATCCACAGGGGCAATATTCTTTGCATTAGGTAGATAAGTGATGAAGACGCTTCAGAGGTACATACCCACTACCCGTGAAAACATCATATTACACACAATGACTGACAAGGGGACACAGAAAGGGCACATGTAAATGGAAAAAGCAGGGTAAAGACCACCACTCCACTAAAATGCCGAGGACAGGGATGGGACTTCAGGTCGTGGGCATCTGAAGTGTCCCATACCTGTGCTGGCTACCCACTCAGACTGCTGGTAGCAGCAATGACTCCTGATTGCATGCAATGCCAGCACTCTGCCTATTCCATTTACATGTGTCCTTACGGCAATGGCCATAAGGACTGAAAGGGGAGAGGTAATGTAAACCCTCTTGCCCTGACCTACATACATTTACTACACCTGAAGGAAGGGACACTGAGTGGAGAATTACACCACTTTCCAGTGATTCCCAGAACAGCAGAAGACACAGTCTTACCTTACCTGAAATACTGCATGGGTGGACACTGACAAGGGGGCACAGAAAGGGCACATGTAAAGAGTAAAAGCAGGGTAAGGACCACCGCTCCACTAATAAGCCAAGGACAGGCATGGGGCTCCAGCTGGTGGTTATCTGAAGTGTCCCATACCTGTGCCGGCTGCCCACTTAGACTGCTGATACCACTATTGTCTCACAACCTCCTTCAGTGTCAGCAGTCTGCCTTACCTCTGCCTTTTCTCTTTATATGTTCCCATTCAGCAATGGACCTAAGGGATGAGGGATGGACGTAACTCACTAATTGCTGCCCTAACCTTCATACATTTACTATCCTCACCTACATACATTGACTACACCTGAAGGGAGGGAGACTGAGTGGAGAGCTACATCAAGGCAGCATGTCAAAAGACCAAGACTGATCCAGGCTTTGTCTTTTTGCATGTGTCCTTTCCTGGAGGGAAACAATGCATCACAGTGGCACCCCCAAGGCCATGCTTACCTAGAATATCAGCACTATGGGACTGAGCTAAAGAGTCTCCAAGTTCCCAACTGCGATCCAGGTGGATCATAAGATCCATGGTGGCTGGGTATGCCCCCCGCGATTCATCCACCACACAAGAGCATACACATCTTGATTTATCTTGTGCATCGCAACATGTGCCATTCCTGATGTCAGTAACCCACTAGAAAGTTACGGCCATGGTACTCGCCAAAGCATTCGACACACAGGTTGACCTTGCAAGTCGAGCACCCCCATGATGGCTCAGCACATTTACCCTTGCTGCCACAGTTTTTGCATATTGATTTACGCCATTTCATTCACTGGAAAGTGACAGCCATGCTCAAATCGGCTCACAGCCTCTGGGACAGTAATCTCAGTGTATCTTTTCCTCTTCGTGTAACTGGCAAGTAGATGCAAGCCTAGGTTCCTTTAGAACTGTAACTGTGTTGCTGGAATAGCACATCCAGAGCATGACAGTTGCTGGTGGCTGTTACTTTCACGGAATATAATGAAAGCGTTGACAATGGCCACATCCCATAAGTACAGAACAAGTACAGTCACCATTTGTGGGCCTTTCTGGTAGTGGGATACTGTGTCCTGAACTGATCTGCTCGGTCCACCCCATTCATGTAACTGTTTTATATGTTTACAACTGGTTGACATGGCACCGATGCCTTGCTTCCATCATGCTTTCTCCTGTGTGTGCTGGAGATTGGCAAGGTTGGGTTGCAGTTAGTTGATAGGAGGAATACTGGATTGCTATCCTTCCATTCAGTAGCTAGCAGTGGTCCACTCTACAATTGCTTGTAGTAGCCTTGGGCCGCTTTTCCGATGGTATGTCTGTTGAATGTTAGAGGCCATCCTGACCTATTGGTGCGCATGGTTCCACAACAGTATAGAGCATCTTTCAGCAATTGCTGTGCCAGTGGAACACAGGTAAAGAAGTTATCAAAGTAAATGTGATGCTTCTTGCCAATCAGTCCCCTAGTTAAGTCAACAACAACTCTGTGTGCCAGTCTGACCTCTGTATTCTGCTCCGTTTTTCCAGTGTATATCTGGAATTCACATACATACCCACTGGTAGAGTCTGCCAACACCCACACCTTAATGCCATACTGTCTAAATGACAAGCGTCCACAGAAGCCAAGCATGGTTTCGTCTACAGCCACCTCATGATGCACATTGTAATGTGTCCTGCATGCATGAAGTACTGCATCCAGTATTGGCTGTACATGATGTAGCTTGTCATGACCCTCAGATCCCTGTGGTAGCCTCAGGCTGTTAGCGTTGCAGTGGAAGTACTGCTGAATTTTTTCAAACCTATCTCTGGTCATGTACTCCGCTATTGGGAAGCTATCATATACATGGTGCGTTTCCCAGTACTGCCTGTATTCAAGAACATGTACAATAGACATGTATATTCTGACACCTAGAAATATGAGTATGTCTCCTGGGCAAACAGGGCTCCATTGCGTATCAACCTTGCTTGCTGCAGCCTGCCTCTGTGCAGCATAGCGATTGGTTTCATTAGCAATAAGGGTGTACAGCTCCTCTGGGAACATCAAATTCAGGAAGTCCATCTCTGTGCTATCTGAGCCCAAGTGGTTTACTGGTCCTACTGGCCCCATAAATTCCTCAATGTGTAAAGTTTGGAGGTGTTTTTCCCACATGATTTTATGTGGTGGGCATGCTCGGCGTACCCGACTGGGTCGCGTGGAACAGTTGGGAATGGAAAGGGCTGAAGGGTTAAGAGATGGTGCTCTCTCAATGCCAGTAGCAACTGTACTGCATGCAGCTACTAGTGAACTACTAACACATTTTCCCTGCTGAGGCACAACCAACATCATTGCCTGACAAGGAGCCACTTGGACTCATATCAAGTGGATTTTCTCCATCCGAATCACCATACTCTGGATTACTTTCCACGTCATGCACAGTGGAATACACATCCACACCCTTGTCAGCACTTGCAGTGCCATGCACTTTGGAGGACTGCATAGTTGTGTCAGTCATACCATGTGCTTTCTTGAACACAGATAAAGGCAAGTCATCATTTGCATCATACTCTGACTGCACTGGGTGGCCATCGTGTGTGGCCACCTTCCTTAGGTGTGCAAGTGGCACCTCATCCTCACTGTCATGGTCAGTGTCATAATTACTGGTCATGTCTGTTTTGGCAACTTGTAGTGGTCTTTCAGGAATGTGGGCACAGGGGCATCATCTGGATCACAGGCAATGGCCTTTTCATGCAGACGTGCGAGTGGAATCTCATCCTCTGTGTCATAATAATCATCCTCACTCTGGCTGGCATTAAGTGGTGCCTCAAGTTACATACCATTGTCTGAACCACTGCTACAACCATCAGAGTCAGTTTCCTCACCCAACAGGTAAATGCTGCTTGCTTTCTCCTCAACAGATGGTATCTTCGGTGGTGCCTGTGTTGCTTACATGTGAAATCACACCTGAAAAACATAATGATTTACAACATTCTGATATAATACACCTGCACAGAGGCACGTGAAAAGCAATGCACCAGAAAACTATGTATTGACTGTGTGATACAGGAAATTCACACATGATACAATGTTCAAGTGAAGTAGTTCACAAAGATATGAAGCATAAATATCCATAATCAGCAATGGCCAGTCAGATGCATTGTTCATTACGGTAAAAGGAATAACAGTCCTATGAAAAGAGAAAGAACATTAAGCTTGTATCTACAAAAAAAAAGGGATAATACTGAGCCACACACACACATTATCTCTCTCTCTCTCTATATATATATATATATATATATATATATATATATATATATATATATATATATATATATATATATATATATATATGTCCCCAGATACCTTACACCCTGGGTAGCTCACCAAACAGATATGCAAATAGTCTAACAGTTGAAGTATGCCTCTCTGATCTCACCCACAAAGGGAGGTTTAAATATATTTAATGATAAATAAAAGAGCAAGACTATAATCAGTAACTTAACAAAATGACTTCACAGTTCAAAAGCACAGGAAATATTTTACCACAACACTGCAGGATAGTCTCAAATAAATAAATACAACATATGAGTTTGGATATTGTCATTGCCTTATAGGTAAAAACAATGTGTGATTTTCTGGCAAATCCGAGGATGCAAGGCAGTAAATAATAACATATATATTCATATCCCTCATACAGTACACCACAAATCCTCTTATTCCAGCCACTTTCTCATGAAAAAAAAGCAATTGAAAATGTATCCTGTCATAACTCGCAAGTGTCCTGATTTTCGCAGGATGTCCACATTTTTCTTCCTTAATTTCTTACATTTCTTCAAATTGTATAAATGACATAAATAAAAGTGGTGTGTGTGTGGGGAGGGTGCATTGCAATGACTGCAAGTGGAGAAAGAGCCAAATCTGAGTTGTGCATTCATCAATGTGATAACGTTTTCTACTTATGTGAATAACAGTGAGAGCTGCTGACAGCTTTGCCTGAAAAGTGATAATGACTCAGTGCTATATTGTAAAGTACAGTTTTGTACCTACCATAAATGTAGATGTTCGAAGATCCACATTGCTGCAGTCCTTACACTTGGGTAGTCCGCTGTCCTCGGTCGGCCCGAATATCAAAGTATAAGGCTGACGTCGGTCAAGGCGCATTTGACTGACATCAGGACGTCAGGGTACAAATGCGCATGACCGACGTCATATCCTCAGTCTTTTCTTGCCCCAGATGTCAGAAGACCCTAAAAATAAAGGTCAAAACCAAAAGACAGCAAACAACCAACCAACCACCCTTGCACTAATTATATGTACAATATATACAAAATACACAAAATGTACAACCCAACCCACACAACCACCTCTAACTACAGAGGGGAAGGAGGGAGGGTAAATTGGACTGCAGCAATGTGGATCTTCGAACATCTACATTTATGGTAGGTACAAAACTGTACTATGTTCTTCATCTCACATTGCTGCAGTCCTTACACTTGGGTAGAATCCCAAAGCAGAGTTAAGGGAGGATGGCTAAACTACAAAGAAGCAGGAGCTGCCAAAATGCCCTGCAAAACAGCAGTGGCAAAACCAGCCCTGGATTTAGAGTAAAGTGGCAGGTGATAATGCCTAGAGAAGGTATGCACTGAACTCCAAGTAGCTGCCTCCAAAATATCCTTGGTTGCCACTCCCCTCAAAAAAGCTGTCGAAGTGGCAGTAGCCCTAGTGGAATGAGGCCTAATCCCAGCTGGAATCTCCTTGCCATGATGGGAATAACAGAAAGCAATGCAAAACCCAATCCACTTAGAAATAGTTTGTTTTGACACAGGCTTGCCCTGAGAACTCAAAGCAAAAGAAACAAACAATTGCTGAGACTGCCTGAACCCTTTAGTTCTGTCCAAATAATAACGCAACTGCCTGTGTACATCTAAAGTGTGCAAAATCTTTTCCCCTTTATTTTGGGGATTTGCATAAAAAGTAGGCAAATGAATAGTTTGGTTTAAAGCCACACTAGAAACCACCTTAGGCATAAAGGAAGGATTAGTACGTAATGATACCCTATCCTTATGGAAAATCAAAAAAGGCTCAACCGCCATAAGGGCCTGCAATTCAGAAACCCTCCTTGCAGAGGTAATGGCCAACAAAAAAGCAGTCTTCCATGACAAATATTTTAACTCAGAAGTAGCTGCAGGCTCAAAAGGTTGTAGAGTGAGTTTCTCCAACACAAAATTGAGATCCCAAGCAGGAGTAGGAGCTCTTCGTGGGGGTCTTATATTCTTTGCCCCTCTAAGAAATTGCTTGAACAAAGGATGAGAAAACAATGGTGGGTCACAATCATAGTGAGCTGAAATTGCTGCAGCATGAACTTTAATAGAAGAGAAAGACAAACCTTTGTCTAGTAACTCAGTAAGATATTGAAGGGCCACACACAAATTAGGCTCAGAAACATCAAAATCTTTTGCTGCACTCCAAAATAAAAATCTCTTCCATTTGTCTGCGTACACTTTTCTTGTACTAGGCCTTCCAGCTTCCAAAATAACATTCAAAACTTGCTGAGGAAGTGGAGGCCCACTATGGTTCAAAACAGAATATGCCAGGCTGTTAGGTGCAGAGAGTGAAGCTTGACATTGAGCAAATGACTGTCCTCCTGTGACAACAGGTGTGGAATCGAAGGCAAAGGCCATGGAGGCTTCCGTGCCAGACTTCTCAGTAATGGGTACCAGTGCTGTCGAGGCCAATCTGGAGCTATTAAAATCATCCTTGGCTTGTCCTGTCTGACCTTTAGAAGTACCTTTGGGAGGAGAGGCAGAGGTGGAAAGGCATACACATGAAGATTGCTCCAATTGAAAGAAAGAGCATCCACTCTCCAAGCTGTGGGATGAAACCTTTTTGTGCAAAACTTTGGCAGCTGATGGTTTAGTGGAGAAGCGAACAGATCTATGTCTGGAGTTCCCCATGACACTGTCAATTTCTGAAATACATGAGGATCCAATTTCCACTCGTGGGGATCCATAATTCGTCTGCTCAACACATCTGCTAAGGAGTTCTGTGCTCCTGGCAGAAACCTTGCCTGAAGATTGAGCTGTAAACTGAGAGCAGTCTCCCACAGAATCATTGCTTGCCTGCATAGAGGATAAGAATGCGTTCCCCCTTGCTTGTTGATGTACCACATGACAGTTGTGTTGTCTGTTAGAATCAACACCTGCCCTGGAAGAAGTAATTCCTTGAAAGCTATTAATGCAAACTGGACTGCTAACATCTCCTTCATGTTGATATGCAGATGTTGTAGTCTGGCAGGCCACTTGTCTTGTATCCACTTTCCATTCAGATGAGCTCCCCAAGCTTTGTCTGAGGCATCTGTCGTTAAAATCTGACTCGCCTCTGAGCGGGTCACAGAGAGTCCCTTGTTTAGGTGACATTCCTGAGCCCACCACAAAAATTCCTTTTGAATGCAAGGTATTATTTGAATGACAGTGTCCAGATCCTGGCAGTGCTGTGTCCATACATTTTGAGATACCATTGTAGCTTCCTCATATGCAGTTTGGCATTGGGAAGCACCAGAATACAAGATGCCATGAACCCTAAGGCTTGAAGGACTGTCCTTGCAGTCAGCCCGGACTGATGAGATAGTTGATGGAAGTAAAGGGAAAGACTCTTTTGTTTGTCCGGGGTTAAAAGGCCATCTGGGATGCTGTATTCAGTCTCACACCCAGAAAGCACATGTCCTGAGAGGGTACTAGACTGGACTTTATTTCGTTCACAGAATACCCCAGGCATCTTAGCACTGCTATCACATATTCCAAATGATGAAGAAGCTCTTCCCTTCCTTGAGCCAGAATCAGGCAGTCGTCCAAATAAGGATAGATCTGTATTCCTTTTAGCCTGAAGAAAGCTATCACTGGAGCCAGAACTTTCGTGAACACTCTGGGCAGTAGATAAGCCAAAGGGCAATGCAGAGAACTGATAGTGAGAAGTCCCAGCTCGAAAACGCAGATACTTCCTGCAACTTAGTCTGATAGGAACATGAAGGTAAGCCTCCTTGAGATCCAAAGTTACCATCCAATGATCTTTGCCCAGCAGAGGTAAAAGCTGCTGCAACGTCAACATTTTGAACTTGGGAATGTCCAGATAAGTGTTGAGGATAGATAAATCCAAAATTGGTCTCCACGTGTTCCCCTTCTTTGGTACTAGGAACAGGCGAGAATAAAATCCTAGGCCCACTTCTGGCATAGGGACCGGCTGTATGGCCCCTATTTGGAGCAACAGAGAAACTTGCTTGTGCGCCTCTAGTCTTTGTTGAGGAGGAACATCTGGCATGCCTTTGAAAGGAGGTAAGGTATGGAAATAAAACCTGTAACCGTGGTGTATGATATCCAATACCCATCTGTCTTGGGTAATTAAACTCCAATTTTCTTTGAAAAGTGCCAACCTTCCTCCCAAAGGTGCTGCCAGACGAGAAGGCTCTGGCAGCTGAAAAGGTAGGTCATTGGGCTTGTTTACGAAAGGACTGACCCCTGCCCTCACCCGAAGACAGGAGCAGGAGGCAAAGAATCAGGATTAAGAGAAGCCTCCGCAAAAACATCTTCCACTACATCCAAAACAGGAGGTATAGCCAAAGGCCTATGCTGGGGTAAAAACAAAAATTCCCTAAGCCTTTTCCTGGAATCAGAGAAGTCCTGACCTTCCCACTTAAAATGCTCCCTCATGGAGTGAAGAGTTTCTGAAAAAGAAAAATCCTCAGGAGGAGAAGCAGAAGGAGTAGAATCATCCACATCAGAATCAGAATAAGGAGAGTACTCCTGCAAGTCTTCAGCCGAAGACTCTGAAACATCTGAAGCCTGCTCAAAACTCCCTAACTCAGGCTCCACCCTAGGTCTCTTATCTGGAGGGGGCATAGAACCCCTAATCAAAGTAATCAAATCTTCTGCCATTTTAAGCATATGCTTTTTGGGCACAGTTCCTGAAGAGCTAGGGGTAACACCAACTGAAGCTAAACCTGGCCTGCCCCTGGGAGAAGCCTTTGAAACAGAAGGAGAGGGCCTAGCCACCCTAGGAAGGGAGGGGAGTATAGTAACCTGAGAAGCCCCCTCAGCCTGACCTGCCTCCTGAGAGGCCACATCTTGCAATAATAAGGTCTCATCCTGGGAACACAAAGAAACCTCCGGTGGAGCCACCAGCTCCACCAACACCTCTAAAGAACCAGCGTCCGGTACAGACGGTTCTTCTAACCTAGGTTTAACTGCCTTGTCCTTGCGCTTCTTGAAGAAGCGGGCGTCGGAGCATCCGACGGCATTTTATAATTGCACCGCTTCCCAAAGACTAACCTGGCACAATCCAACCTTCTCTTTATAGTGCGTTTATTAAATCTAGCACAAGAGCGACAGCCAACAACGTCGTGCTCAGGCCCTAAGCAAGGAATACACAAAGTATGATAATCTCTATGCGGTATCTGTTTCCCACAAGAAATGCAATTATTGACTTTTTCTGACATCCGGTAAATCACTGAGGCAAGAAAAAACTAAAATATTCCCCAACGGGGTACTTAGCCAACTTTGAACTCGGTCTGAAACTTCGAAATCGAAAAATCTCAGAACGCCAACCGGCACTTGCAATGCTGCTTCTGCATCGGACCATGCGGCAAAAAAGACTGAGGATATGACGTCGGTCATGCGCATTTGTACCCTGACGTCCTGATGTCAGTCAAATGCGCCTTGACCGACGTCAGCCTTATACTTTGATATTCGGGCCGACCGAGGACAGCGGACTACCCAAGTGTAAGGACTGCAGCAATGTGAGATGAAGAACATCTGCACTGTGCTAATGACTTGCAAAGTTATGCACGTTCAGACACAGGTGAGTGCTGAGTAGGCTTTCATTATATTATCTTCTGCAGCTGTTATGTAACACAGAGTCATAATCTGTTATAAGGCCATAGTTATTCAGTCAAATAATATAACACTTACTTATTACTGAGCCCTTCCTCCCACCTAAATTCCACACATGACTGACAAAGCCAGGAGAAATGCACAAAAAATATGGTAGCTCCATGCTGTCAGTAGTCACCTAGCAATAACCTTTATCTCACTCAGGCAACTACTGAGTATAATCATAATAATAAGACAAGCAGAAATGTCAAACTAGATAGCCTGTCTTCTGCCATTCACTTACTCAGTAAAAATAGTATAACAGTTATTACTGAGCCCTTCCTCCCACCTATTTGTTAGCAACATGCCAAACAATGAGGAATGAGTCATATTACAACTGTTTGTCTACATGACAAAATCCTGAGGTCAAGAACTTTAAAACATTCTGATGTGCATTTCACTTCCCAAGCAATTGGTTAGACTCAGTATGTCAGTGGACACTTTTCAAGGCATGCACAAACAGGTATTCATACTAAGGGAATTAGGCCATGGCACCACAGAAAGTACAGTTGCGTTTGATTTTATTATAATAGTAGATGTCTGTCTCTTCAGTATTGTAGTATTCATAACGTAAGGGATCTCCTGCCAAAGATAGCCTAATGTCCAGCCTGTGTACCAAAGCCATTAGTACTTGCAGGTATTGTACATTACACATACACTCCCTTCACAAGGTGTAGGGCATCAAGGTGTCATGAACTAGAGACACAGCCCTCTTCCTTTACATTGATATGGTCTGACCTCTGATGGCCAGAGACCCTGAACCTTGAAAGAGCCAAACGAGGCTCCATTCCCTGTCTAGTCATCTGTAAAGAGCTCTGGGGTTTGGACTGGAGCTTGGAAAGAAATCCCTGGGTTGAGAGAAAGTTGATGAATGCAGCCACGAAGCTCAAACTTGAGACAGGGAGAGAAGTAAGGTTACCAGGAAGTTACATGTCAATGTTGGCAATGTTGGAGCTACAGTAACTTGACGTACCACTGCATCTTTCTCATGTGGAGTCTGGCTACTGAGTATATAAGCAATTACCCGCCATTAGAAACCCTCAGACTCTCTCTCAAACAATTTCTGAACAAAATCTCTACCTGACACCACTTAGTGATGCAACCCTTCAAAGAAAGCAGTACTTATTTTCTTCAAAGTATAAAATATATACACAGATATGTATATACACATACACACATGTATATATGTGTGTATGCATACACAGTTGAAGTTATACTAAGGCATTTCTGCAAAGTCTTTTTTGCTGAACTGCTAAAAAGTTTTGCAAAACTAGACCCATTCCCGATTACGTTTAAATACAATCTAACTAAAAATGCTTTTAAAACATAGGTTCATAGGTTCATACTAGGCTATCTGCTCTAGGGCATTTATAAGCCTAGCCAGAGTGTGTTTGGCTTTCACCACCCATTTTAAATCAATTTTGCTATGCCCTTTTTCGAGGTTAGTATACTGTGCCTCTGTCTAACAGTGGCACAGAAGTGATACCCGGGGTAAACCTACGATCTCCCATCCACTCATCAAGATTCCTCTTGAAGAGAGTCAATGAGGGACTCTGCCTAACCTGGACTGGGATTTTATTCCAGAGTGAAGGGAGCCTCTGGGTTATGAATCTGTCCATCCAGTATGTCCTATTTATTTCAGTGCTGAGGTTCAAGTCTCTCGAGCGCGTAGCTCGATGGGATTTGGATTTTCTGAGGTGCAGCATGTCCATTAATTCCGGGTTGGACATGGCTTTATATGTCAAGCACAGATCGCTTCTGAGCTGGCGGTATGCCACTGAGTAGAGCTGGAGTTTCTTTAACCGGGCAGCATATGGCATCTGTTTGAGCCCTTTGATCCTCTTGGTGAGATACTTTTGGGGTCTTTCCAGTTGCTGCAGGTGTCTGGTAAGGTACATCCCAAAAGGGGCATTGTACTCAATTATGGGCCTGATGAGGGATGAGTAGAGGCATGATGACCTCCCCTGATCTAGATGTGAATCCCTTCATGATTAGGTGGGCTATATAAAATGTTTTTCTAACCACTTTGGCCACGTGGTTGTCAAATGAGAGATTGCTATCAACTTGGGTCCCCAGGTCCCTAATTACTTCTTCTGTACTTAATGGATTACCACCTATGTGGTAATTTGTGGGCACTTTGTTTTTGCCAAAGGGGATGACTATACACTTTTTGACGTTTAGCTTGAGGCCATGGCTCTGGCACCAGTTGTCTGTTTCTATGAGGCCCTTTTGGAGGATGCTTGTATCAGCTGGAGAGTTGATTATGGCACCCAGTTTGCAGTCATCTGTGAACTTGGTCAGCCACAGTCCTTCCGTGTTGGCCTGTGTCTCAGAGAAATATATACCGAACAAGAGAGGTCCCAGGACTGAGCCTTGTGGGACGCCACTTGTAACTGGTTTGGAGTCTGACATGGCTCCAGCAATTCTAACCATGTGGGTTCTGTCCTTGAGCCAGTTTGCAACCCATCTAGTGACATAGGGGTTTATATTTGAGCTGGTGAGCTTATCTATAATGCCCGAGTGGGGTATTGTATCGAAGGCTTTTGCGAGGTCCAGGTAGGCTGTGTGGACCACCTTCCCCTCGGCAATGGCCTTGGTGACTGTTTCAAAGAAATCGTCCAGGTTTAAGAGGCAGGATCTGCCCTTAACAAATCCGAACTGGGTAGGATCCAATGTCTGTAGGTCCCCAGTATCTTTATTTATGAGGTCCATGATGACCCTTTCCATAGCTTTGCAGACCAAGCTAGTCAGTCTTATGGGGCGATAGTTTCCAGGATCCGTTGAGGCACCACCTTTGTGGAGAGGGACCACTGTTGCTGTACGCCACTCTTTGGGTACATATCCTGTAGTAAGGCTGAGACTGAATTAGAAGTTATGTACATACCATAACGTTCCATGTTAGTTGTCTTCTCTCGCCTTCTTTCTTGCTGGATGGGTTCGGAGCCGATCCTCGGCTCCGACTCGGCACTTGCTTAGCTTGAGAACTCCTTTTACCAGCTCGAGGCAACCCTATATCCCATGATGCAAGGCGGGACTACCTCAGATCTCGTTTGGTAGCTAACATACCCTGCTAAGGACTAACCTAGAACAACTAGGAAACAAAAACTGCTAACAAATGACTCTTCTACCGAAGAGTCAGGAGGTAACAACCTGAGAAGAGGAGACTTTTCAAGATCTGTCCAGGCCAGGGGGAAGGAGGGAGGGACGCAAGAAAGAAGGCGAGAGAAGACAACTAACATGGAACGTTATGGTATGTACATAACTTCTAAATGTTAAGTTGTCAATCTCGCCTTCATTCTTGCTGGATGGGACCGCGTCCCTAGCACCTGTATCCCGGGTGGCTCAATGGAACAGACTCTTGAGAACTGTGGAACCAAAACTGGCCCTGTCTCTGGAGGCCAAATCTAATTTATAATGAGAGACAAAGGTATGAGGTGTGGCCCAAGTAGCTGCTGCACAAATGGTATCAATGGGTAGCCTATCCTGAAAGGCTGCAGAAGTGGATAGACTCCTAGTTGAGTGTGCTTTCGGTTTAGAAGGTAGTTGCTTGCCCCTGAGCGAATACACATAAGAAATGGTGGAAGACAACCACCTAGATAAGGTCACCTTAGAAACTGGGAGACCTTTCCTGTTTTCTGCATAGGAGACAAATAATTGGTCCGATTTCCTGAACTGTTTAGTTCTATGCAAATAGTATCTGAGCTGACGATGGACATCCAAAAAATGAAGCTTTTGTTCAGCTCTGTCAGAGTAATTTGGGAAAAAGACTGGTAGTTCGATGGATTGATTAATATTAGTTTGAGAAACAACTTTAGGAAGAAAGGACGGGTTCGTTCTTAAGGATACCCTGTCCTTGTGAAAAATCAAGTAAGGGGAACGGATGCAGAGAGCTTGAATTTCGGAAAAGTACAGTTTTGTACCTACCATAAATGTAGATGTTCGAGGATTCCATTGCTGCAGTCCTGACTATTGGGTATAGTCCGCGTCCAGTCGGCCCGAATACCAGAGTATAAGGCTGACGTCGATCAGGGCGCATTAGACTGACGTCAGTACGTCAGGGTACTAATGCGCATGACCGACGTCATATCCTCAGTCTTTTCTTGCCCCAGATGTCAGAAGACCCTAAAAAGACAAGTCCCAAAAAACCTGCACCAAAAACATGTACAATATATACAACAATATATACAAAAATATAAGCATGTCAACTCACCTACACAACCACCCCTAAATACAGAGGGAAGGAGGGAGGGAATTGGACTGCAATGGAATCTCGAACATCTACATTTATGGTAGGTACAAAACTGTACTATGTTCTTCGTCTTCCATTGCTGCAGTCCTGGTAGAATCCCAAAGCAGAGGTATGGGAGGCTGGCAAATTATAAAGAAGTAGGAGCTGACAACATGCCTTGCAAGACAGCTGTGGCAAAACCAGCCCTAGACTTAGAGTAGATAGGAAGGTGGTAATGCTTAGAGAAAGTATGCACTGAACTCCAAGTAGCTGCTTCCAAAATATCCTTAGTTGCCACCCCTTAGAAATGCTGTTGAAGTGGCAGTAGCCCTAGTGGAATGAGGCCTAATCCCAGCTGGAATCTCCTTGCCATGATGGGAATAACAAAATGCAATGCAAAAGCCAATCCACCTAGAAATAGTTTGTTTTGACACAGGCTTGCCCTGTGAACTCAAAGCAAAAGAAACAAACAACTGCTGAGACTGCCTAAAATCCTTAGTCCTGCTTAAATAGTAACGCAATTGCCTGTGCACATCTAAAGTGTGCAAAATCTTTTCCCCTTTATTTTGAGGGTCTGCAAAAAACGTAGGCAAATGAATAGTTTGGTTTAAAGCCACACTAGAAACCACCTTAGGCATAAAAGAAGGATTAGTACGTAATGATACCCTATCCTTATGAAAAATCAAAAAGGGTTCTACTGCCATAAGGGCCTGCAACTCAGACACCCTTCTTGCAGAAGTAATAGCCAACAGAAAAGCAGTCTTCCATGACAAGTATTTCAATTCAGCAGTAGCTGCAGGTTCAAAAGGTTGTAGAGTAAGTTTTTCCAACACAAAATTGAGATCCCAAGCAGGAGTAGGAGCTCTCATGGGGGTCTTATATTCTTTGCCCCTCTAAGAAACTGCTTGAACAAAGGATAAACAAAGGTGGGTCACAATCATAGTGAGCTGAAATTGCTGCAGCATGAATCTTAATGGAAGAGAAGGACAAACCTTTGTCCAATAATTCAGTAAGATATTGAAGAGCCACACTCAAATTAGGCTCAGAAATCTCCAAATTCTTTGCTGTACTCCAAAATAAAAATCTCTTCCATTTTTCTGTACACTTTCCTTGTACTAGGTCTTCTAGCTTCCATAATCACATTTAAAACTTGTTGAGGAAGTTGAGACCTGCTGTGTTTCAACACTGAATATGCCAGGCTGTTAGATGAAGAGAGTGAAGCTTGACATTGAGCAGATGACCGTCCTTCTGAGATAACAGATGAGGAATCAGAGGTAAAGGCCATGGAGGCTTCTTTACCAGACTCCGTAGTAGTGGGTACCAGTGTTGTCGAGGCCAATCTGGAGCTATCAAAATCATCCTTGGCCTGTCTTGTCTGACCTTTAATAGTACCTTTGGAAGAAGAGGCAGAGGTGGAAAGGCATACACATGAAGGTTTTTCCAACTGAAAGACAGAGCATCCACTTTCCAAGCTGTGTGATGAAACCCCTTTGTGCAATACTTTGGCAGCTGGTGGTTTAGTGGAGAAGCGAACAGATCTATGTCTGGAGTTCCCCATGACACTTGTCAGTTTCTGAAATACATGAAGATCCAGTTTCCACTCGTGGGGATCCATGATTTGTCTGCTTAACACATCTGCTAAGGAGTTCTGTGCTCCTGGCAGAAACCTTGCCTGTAGAGTTAGTTGCAGGCTTAGCGCAGTCTCCCATAAAATCATTGCTTGCCTGCATAGAGGATAAGAATGTGTTCCCCCTTGCTTGTTGATGTACCACATGACAGTTGTGTTGTCTGTTAGAATCAACACCTGTCCTGGAAGAAGTAACTCCTTGAAAGCCATTAATGCAAACTGGACTGCTAACATCTCTTTCATGTTGATATGTAGATGCTGTAGTCTGGCAGGCCACTTGTCTTGTATCCACTTTCCATTTAGATGAGCTCCCAAGCAATGTCCGAGGCATCTGTCGTTAAGATCTGACTTGCCTCTGGCCGGGTCACAGAGAGTCCCTTGTTTAGGTGACATTCCTGAGCCCACCACAAGAATTCTTTTTGTAGGCAAGGTATTATTTGAATGACAGTGTCCAAATCCTGGCAGTGCTGTGTCCATACATTTTTGAGATACCATTGTAGCTTCCTCATATGCAGTTTGGCATTGGGAAGCACCAGAATACAAGATGCCATGAACCCTAATGCTTGAAGGACTGTCCTTGCAGTCAGCACGGACTGATGAGATAGTTGATGGAAGTAAAGTGACAGACTCTTTTGTTTGTCCGGGTTAAAAGGCCATCTGGGCTGCTGTATTCAGTCTCACACCCAGAAAGCACATGTCTTGAGAGGGTACTAGACTGGACTTTATTTCGTTCACAGAATACCCTAGGCATCGTAGCACTGCTATAACATATTCCAGATGCTGTAGAAGAACTTCCTTTTCTTGAGCCAGAATCAGGCAGTCGTCCAAGTAAGGATAGATTTGAATTCCTTGAAGCCTGAAGTAAGCTATCACTGGAGCCAGAACCTTTGTGAATACTCTGGGCGCAGTAGATAAGCCAAAGGGCAATGCAGAGAACTGATAATGAGAATTTCCAGCTCGAAACCGCAGGTACTTCCTGCAACTTAGCCTTATAGGCACATGAAGGTAAGCTTCCTTGAGATCTAAAGTTACCATCCAGTGATCCTTGCCCAGCAGAGGTAAAAGCTGTTGTAACGTCAACATCTTGAACTTGGGAATGTCCAAAAACGTGTTGAGGAGAGATAAATCCAAAATTGGTCTCCACGTGTTTCCCTTCTTTGGTACAAGGAACAGGCGAGAATAAAATCCTAGACCCCTTTCTGATACAGGGACTGGCTGAATGGCCCCTATGTGAAGTAACTGAGAAATTTGCTTGTGAGCCTCTTTTCTTTGTGGAGGAGGAACGTCTGGCATGCCTTTGAAAGGGGGCATTGTATGGAAATAAAATCTGTAACCGTGGTGAATGATATCCAACACCCATTTGTCTTGAGTAATTAAATCCCAATTTTCTTTGAAAAGAGACAGTCTTCCTCCCAAAGGAGCTGCCAAACGTGAATCTGTTGGCAGCTGAAAAGACAGGTCATTGGGTCTGTTCTGAAAGGACTGCCCCTGCCCTCACCAGAAGTCTGAGCAGGTGAACTCCCTGTTCTGGGCCTAAAAGAACCTTGAGCCCTGCCCCTACCACGTCTAGATCTACCCCTAGACTGGGAATCATAAGCAGGATATGTCCACCCCTTAGCAGGCCAATTTCTACTAAACTTTGGAGGCTGCACCTGCAAAAATCTTTAACAGTTTGCATAGACTTAGCTTTGTCCTCCATTTTCTTTAAAACTGCTTCCACAGGTGATCCAAACAACACATCAGACTGTAAAGGAGCATCCAAAATCCTTGTCTTAACATGCTCAGCTAAATTCTGATCCTTCAACCAGGCATGCCTGCGAAGAACAGAACTGGTAGCAGCCACCCTCGAGGAGGCCTGTACAGCATCAAAACCACATTGCAAAGAATGCTTACCCACTTGTTCAGACACATGAACCAAATCCAGCAACTCTTTACATTCAATACCTTCCGCCAAAGCATCCACCTTAGATTTCAATTGTGAAAGGAGATAATTCTGATATTTTAGCATGTGAAACTGACAATTCAATGCTCTCATGGCTAGAGTGGAAGAAGTATACACTTTCTTTCCCCGCCTATCCAAAGCCCTTGCCTCTTTATCAGTGGGAACAGGATTTTTAACCACAGAAGCCTTTACACCCTTAGGCCCCTGAGAAATAGTTTCTGGGTCCGCCCTAGGACTCTTAAACAAATATTTATGAGCCTATAATACCTATCACGCTTAACAGGAGCAGGAGGCAAAGAGTCAGGGTTCACGCCAGCCTCTGCAAAAACATCTCCGACCACCTTCAA